>NC_056727.1:412736570-412981570 GCF_019279795.1 Protopterus annectens
TTCAGGATTCTGTAGCGCTCGCATATACATATATGTATATATAGGCATATGTATATATAGATGTACGTATATGTATATATAGATATATGTATATATAGCTATATATGTATGTGCATACTTATATATAGCTATATGTGTATTTACATCACAATGCTGGAAATCTAAACCTCAAAATGCACTCCCTGGAGGCACTCCTAAAAATGGAGAACATCGATATCTGTTCAGTAACTGAGACCTCGTTCAAGGCTCCAGAGAGCACCCCTGCAATACCAGGCTACAACTCTTACCACACGTTTTGGCCACCAAACCAGGATCGAAACACTAAAGGTGGAGGAGTGTCCATATTCACCAAGATTATTCACACCACCAGGTTAGTTGCCCAACACAATGGATTTGAAATTCTCCAGGTGCAACTAACACTAGGTAAGACTGCAATTCAAACTGTAGCTTGCTAGAGATTCCCCACCATGCCCCAAGATTCTCACTACACATTTCTAAACATACTGGAAAATATTAATATACAACCAAACACCCTAATACTGGGTGATTTCAACTACCCTGCCATTAACTGGGAAAACTACTCTTGTACCAACACCTTTGCCCAACGGTTCTTGGAATTCATAAATTCCAATGCCTTGGATCAACTAATCCATAGTCCCACTAGGGGCTCCAATATCCTAGACCTGGTCATTACCAACAGGGAAAATCAATGCTCCACACCTATGTTCACCCCCTCGTTGGTCAGGTCAGACCAGCTAATCATCCTTAACAAACACATCCCACCCCCCACCCCCCCAGTAAGGAAACCTCCATAAAAAACTTCTCCAAAGCCAGCTTCATGCTACTGAAGTCAGAAGTTACAAACTTCATGACACCAATGCAGACTGGAACTGAAAGTTTGACTGCTGTGTCCTACACTAAGGCACTATACGAGCACATCCACTCATGCATGAATCGTTCCATCCCAAATAGAACCAAGATGATCTCCTTCAAAAAAAGGAATCCAATCTGGTGGTCTCCTGCCATAAACAAACTTTACAACAAAAAGAAGAAACTGTTGCAGAAAAGAGAAAAATCTCAGGATGCAAACAACTCCCTTACCAACCTCAGTAAGAAGCTGAGATCCCTCATAAAATCCTCCAAAGCTAGTTATGAAAATAAAATTGCCAAAGATTCCAAAGACAACCACAAGGCATTCTATAACTATGTCAAGAATCTAAATGGCAATGCTCAGATCTGCTCTGAGCTACAACAAAATGGCATTAAATATACGGATCCCAAGGATATTGCCAATATCCTGGCAGATCGATTCAGTGCCAACTTCACCCCCCCACCCCCTAAATGGCCCATCTCAATACTGGAAGATTGCCAAAGACTGGTAATAACAGCCACACAGGTAAAAAATGCACTCTCCAAAGCTAAGAATACATCATCCATGGGACCAGATGACATCCCGGGCTGTGTACAACATGAACTACAAAATGAACTGGCACCTCACCTAAGTGTCATGTTTAATCATGCCCTCACCTCAGGTTTCATGCCCACTGAGTGTCACACAGCTACAGTTATCCCACACCACAAGGGGGGGTATCCACCTTGGATCCCAGGAACTACCGCCCCATCAGTCTGACGAGCCTGAACAGCAAGGCCATGGAATGTATTATCATGGAACTTATAAACAAAGACATTGGCAACCTTAAAACACTGGATCTCACCCAGTTTGGGTTCGTGAAGGGCTGATCTTGTCTCCTGAACCTGATTGACTTCTTCAAATCAGTCTCCAGAGCCGTGGGCGAGAGTAAGGCAGTCCACACAGCCTATCTGCACCTCGCCAAGGCCTTTGACACCATCCCCCACTCTGGAATCATAGATAAACTTACTAAGCTGGGCATTAATCCCTATGTCATTCGATGGGTTGCCATCTGGCTTACTGACAGAACCCACACTAAAAGTAGCTGACTCCAAATACAGCTCCAGACAAGTGACAAGTGGAGTACCTCAGGGTTCAGTCCTGGGACCTCTCTTGTTTGGCATCTACTTCTCTGAAGTGCAGGCCAACACTAGGGGACTCTGGCTAACAAAGTTCGTAGATGACTGCAAACTGGGAGCCATTATTGAATCCCCAAATTATGTGGATATTCTACAAAAGGGCCTTACAGAAAAAGATGCTTGGTGCCAGAGCCATGGGCTTAAGCTCAATGCCAAGAAATGCAAAGTTATCCCCTTTGGGAAAAAACATGTACCCGTGAATTACCATATAGGAGGCAGTACACTAATCACCAAAAGTGTGATAAGAGACTTAGGGACACAGGTGGACAGTGGTCTCACCTTCAATAACCACATCGCCACAACAGTCAAGGAATCCTTCTATGTGGCGCACCTCATCACGAAGGGCTTTCATCCAGAAAAAAAGAAGTCATTGTCCCACTGTACTCATCCCTCGTTAAACCCATTATAGAATACAACGCCCCATTTGGTATGTACCTCTCAAGACATCTGCAACAACTGGAAAGGCCGCAGAAATACCTCACTAAAACAATCACAGGCCTAAAGTAGATGCCCTATGCTGACTGCCTTAAAAAGCTCCAGCTATACTCTCTCGCATATCACCTACTCTGAGGCGATCTCTGCTTAACATACAAGGCCATGCCAAATCCAGAGCTGTTGGACATGCTACACTTAAAGAAATCCCAATCCCACAGAGCCACACACTCCAGGGATCTAAACCTTGTCATCACAATAAACAAAACATGCTGGAGGGATAGGTTCCTGACTCAGAGACTCCCCAGACTCTGGAATAGACTGCCCATACATGTCAAGCAGAGCACCTTTTTGGCCCTCTTCAAAAGGAACCTTGATAACTGGATGGGAGAAAGGAAATTCACCCCAGGGATCATGTCAGTCACCCTGCTAGACAGGGGCCCAGGGAAGTAAATAGTGTTTGAAGAAATAGCCAGGGAATTGTTATGGCTAGGATTGTATAGGCCCTATGGCCGATAGCCTAGTACCAACCTATGAACCTATAATCCTATGTGTACAGATATGCCTAGTTATGTTGGTATATATGTAGATATCAATAACTATATGTGCATACATATCTATTCTGATATACCTACTACTGTCAATATATATGTAGATATCCATATGTATATGTGCATATGTATCTCTATCTGTATATGTGTAGACATGTATTGCTCTGTATATGTATATATCTGGGTGTTTATTTGTATATCTATGTATATATACATATCCATCTATGTATGTCAATATGTATATGTGTATGTCTGTACAGATATCTGGATAATTATATATACATATATGTTCACAATATGTCCTGAACATGGAGTGTAGCCCTACTTCAGCCCCTATAGTCCCAACTTCGTAGTGCAAGAGGATGTCAGGTATGTATAGCAGGTATATTTGTAGACTATTGCTGCTGTAATAGAGAGTGTCTTCACAGACATGGTGTGTGTGGGAGGTCACATCTGCTTTTAACATGTGCGCCACTGGCTACTGACAGGGGTTCAATTCAAAATCCTAAAAGCTCAAAATCCTGAATCTCAAAATCCTGAACTCAAAATCCTGAAATCTCATAATACTGAATCTCATAATACTGAAAAACGTACAGGACACCAACATTGACTGTATTGCAGCAGAAATATATGCAAAAACAAAGAAAAGATAAACCATATCTGTCTAAACTAACTATAAGCAGGGGGGCAAGCCACCCTGTACCCCTGACACCCCCTGCTACTTAAATAGATCAACTCCGAGATTGCATGTCACTACACTGATATGAGTTCTGTTGTAGTATAGTACATTAAAAAGGAACATGACTAAGGTTACAACGGGCAGTCATGAAGCATGCAATGGTATGTCTGCCATTTTCATCTGTGAAGTGCGATCTCAGAGTTGATATATTTAAGTAGCAGGAGGTGTTGGGAGCACAGCCCCCCACATTGGGGGTGTAGGAGGGCTTGCCCCCTGCTTTTAATTGTAGATAAGTAATATTTTCTCTATATATTTCTGCTGCAATACAGTCAGTGTTGGTGTCCTGTATGTTTTTCAGTATTATGAGATTCAGTATTATGCATTTTCAGTATTTTGAGCTTTCAGGATTTTGAGATTCAGGATTTTGAGCTTTCAGGATTTTGAAGTGAACCCACTGACAGACATCCTAAGGACATCATAGTAAAGTACCACTGCTAGCACGTAATGCTCCTATAGACTACAGCAGAGATAATGGCCAATATATATGAACAGTCTGACACACTCTGGACAGTCCAGAGGTATACACATAACCCCTTAGTGCAAGACCAATCCTGACAATGTGGATGTTAACAGTCATGTAGATGGGTATAACATGTAACTACTGGTATACATGTGCCCCCATAGGTTATGCATTCACACATCACTGTCTGTCCTGCCACATAATAACCTCTGGTACAGAGGTGCCATGGCCACATACTACTCACTAGCTATTGACATACATCTGTACAGCATCCCACTGCTCTGTCTGACATACATGACTGTTATGGTGTCCAGGCAGCAGTACAGCTGGCAAGTATCTGGATATTACATCTCACTGGGTAAGTACATTAAGCTACTAGGCATGTAACAAAGCACTGTGCAGGCTACAGGCAGACCGGCTCAATTCTGGCCTACATTTCCTATGTGGGAATTGCACATGTACCTGCATATATAGCAGGCTCTACATGCATGCTACAGCACAGAGTAACATACACCTGTGTGAAAGTGCATAAACACAACCTCTGTGAAGACAACCACAGCCACATATGGTATGCTAGCGTATTATTACAGTATATGGACTATCTGTTCAACACCAACCTCATATGTGCCACTCACACACTAACTCTACATATACTGGGCTGCTACACAGTGTGGTCCAATGCCTGTCTGTGGTATGCGACATGTGCGTGTTTGGTCCTACAAACATGTAAGCCAATAGGGTAGCATACAGTGGAGCAGCATGTAACATCAAATAGAACAGGACCAAGAACAATGACATCTACCACTGTCTGTACACAGTCCAAGATATATATTAACAATACACACACTGCCGACAATCACCATAAGTACATAGACCTCAGTACTGTACACACAACCACAAAATCTCCAGGTTATGTCATCAAATATAACCCCTACTGTACATTACATGTGTAGCAGTCTGATATCTCACTGACTTGTTATCAGATGTGATGTCACTAATTATGGTGTACAGCACATATGCACCCCTTACTACATGACATATGTACAAAGGTTGACAGGGTTGTGGCTGGAGGCACATACACAGGGCCAATATTGACATGTTGCTGTGATAACCCATACATTTACTGTTGTAACAGAGATTGTTGCAACATATGTCCTATGAGGGATATGAAGTCAGTAACCCTCACGGCTGTCAACATCTACAGAATACAATCCTCACACTACCTTCTACAGTTCACAGATAGGTGCTCTATGGGTAACACCTGAAACAAAAGGCACCACACACTGGCCAGTCTGCAGATGACCCTACAGATTGGTTTTCCCTCATAAACATAGCACTGACATGGCAGGTATGAAAACATGTAGGACAGCCATATCCACACACACCCTGTTAAACCAATATTACTCCAAATGCAGTATAGTAGCACTTACAGTCTGTAGTCAGGTCAGGCACATTCCCCCTCTTGTGTGTTGACCTATTTCCACAGTGTATGTGAATGTAAACCCCCAATCCATCTAAGATGCTGTTTGCCAAACAACAGATCGAGTTCCTGCTCACAGTGAATGAAAGGCCCAACACCAACATGATGTTCCCAGATATTGGTGTGTGTTTTCATACAGATGGCTATGGAATGTTACCACAGCTGTTCCACATGCAATCAGCTAGAGGAGGGCAGCAATTCGTGCAGAGGGCATCAACTGATCCTGAGTATCACTTAAAATACATATGCTGCTGCCTAAGCAAAGCAGGTGTAAGTCTCCACATCCACCAGAGAGGGAGTGAGAGAGACAGACATAGGCAGAAAAAAGCCAGGGAGGGGTGGGAGAGTAAAACTTAAGCATGTTTGTGTCACACACCTACCAGTACAGGGTAGCAAACCCCTGACAACTATGTAGTGCTATCACATGTTCAGGCAGTTACTGGATGTGCCACATAGGTTACATGTTGGCGAGCCCTCAGAACGTATATGTGATGGTGAGTGACATCTGCAACAGGAACATGGTAGCTATGTGGTAGGTGTAGTACACGTGCCTGTCTGCATGAACAGGTGTCAGTGTCAACACAGCCACACTCTCACAGGGACACACACACATTGACACTCTTGGCAGGGCCAGGAATACAACTCATCACTAGTGGTATTGCCACAACACAGTACTGTGCAGGTATCACATGCACCACAGAGGTCATACGGAGGTTAAATGTGCAAAGGGTATGTGGAGGTGTCTGACATTAGACAGCATGCTTCAGTATGCCAATGGGGGTTGTAGTGAGTGTGAATGTGGTCATACGCGTCATACACCACACACTCAGACACTGGTGCTAGTACTGACATGCATGTGTGCACTGCTTCACAGGTGTGTTGTGGTTGACTGTGCCAAATGGCTATACAAGGCTAGGTGATGGGTATACCTTGGCATCAGGCCACATGACAATTGTCTGCATTGTGGCTCAGGGGTGTAGTGTCTGGAGTTGCCCACACAGGTGGGTATTGTATTCACCATGCAGTCACCTGGATGACTATTGCGTGTGGCCAATGCTGTGTATTGCTTGCCATGTATGTCTTCCTTAGTCCATGATATGGACAGTGTCATGTGGAACTGTACCTGGGGTGTCTGGCCCATGTTGTGTACACAGATTATCATTAGATGTGCCAGTTCTGGCCTCATGTGGCAGAACTGTTAATGGACAGCAGGGTAACCCTGCATCTACATTGATAGCATAATACCGGTATTCCCTGGTGTCGGTGACATCTGTCCATACAGGGCTTGTGTTTCAAGCATGGCATGTCCTTTGTGGGTCACAGTTGATGGCACCACAGTTGTTGCAGGTATCCAGTGGGGAACATGGGGAGGTGCACTGTACATGTCTATTGGACTGATGGACAGGATGCCATGCCCTCTGTAGCCCACTGCAATCACACCATATTTACTATCAGTGGGCAATATGCAGGGTACTACCAACATAGCAGCTGTTGCCTAGGCAAGTGTGTGTATGTATGAGACATGGGTTGAGAGTGTTCTCTAGGTAATACAATGGTTGCTAATGTTGTTTAGCTGGCATTGATGTCACATTAGGGGTATGGATTTGCACCCCAGCCTCTCGGCTATTTCACATCTGTTACCCCTGTATGGTGGACATTGTGATATATACTTGGTCCACCATATAAGAAGTTTGCAAAACCCATTCCACATTGAATCCAGTTGTTACACACAGACACACACACACACACACACACACACACACACACACACACACACACACACACACACACACACACCTGTCATGTCTGGGATTAGAACTCCTACCTAACTAGTATAATATACTACAGCATTACACCATTATAGGGAGATTACTGGAGTACTCCTTCCCCAAAGGTGTATTTCACAATGAATGACATCAGCAGGATTGCCAAAATAGGGCATTTGAATCGTACTGAGTGTGACTAGCCTAAAATACTTCACTCCCTACACAGACATAGAAACACACACAAAACATCCACAACTGCCATGTATGGGAATACAACCCCTGCCAGAGTTCTATATCACACTACAGCATGATGCTGTTATAGGATGCACCACGGGATTGCTGGAGTGCCCCTTCCCCAAAGGTATATTTCACAGTGAATGACAGCAGGATTGCCAAAGTAGGGCATTTGAATTGTACTGCGTGTGACTAGCCTAAAATACATTGGTCCCTACACAGACATAGAAACACACACAAAACATCCACAACTGCCATGTGTGGAAACAGAACCCCTACCAGAGTTCTATATCACACTACAGCATGATGCTGTTATAGGATGAACCACAGGGATTACTAGAGTGCCCTTTCCCCAAAGGTGTATTTCACAGTGAATGACATCTGCAGATTGCCAAAGTATGGCATTTGAATTGTACTGAGTGTGACTAGCCTAAAAATGCATTGCTCTCCACACACACACACACACACACACACACACACACACACACACACACACACACACACACACACACACACACACACACACACACACACACACACACACACACACACACACACACACACACACACACACACACACACACACACACACAGACTCAATTGCCAAGCCTGGGATTAGAACTCCTTCCTAACTATTTTATTACACTACATTTGTATGCAGGTATGGGATGCACTACAGAGATTACTGGGCTACAACTTTCCCAGAGATGTATTTCAAGGTGGATTACATCAGCAGCCTTGCCAAAGTAGGGCATTTGAACTGTAGGGAGTGTGAGTAGCCTAAAAGGAATTGCTCTCTACACAGACAGGGACAGACAGACACACACACACACACACACACACACACACACACACACACACACTTGCCAAGTCTGGGATTAGAATTCCTACCTAACTATTTTATCACACTACAGCAGTACGCAGTTATGGGATGCACTATGGAGATTACTAGGCTACAATCTTCCCAGAGGTGTATTTCTAGGTGAATGACATCAGCAGCCTTACCAAAGTAGAGCATTTGATTTGTAGGGAGTGTGACTACCCTAAAAAGCATTGCTCTCTATGCACACACACACACACACACACACACACACACACACACACACACACACACACACACACACATACACACACACACACACTTGCCATGTCTGGGATTGGAACTCCTACCTAACTAGTTTATCACACTACAGCAGTACGCAGTTGTAGGACGTGCCACGGAGATTACTGGGCTACAACTTTCCCAAAGGTGTATTTTACAGTGGATGACCTCAACAGGCTTGTCATAGTAGGGCTATGGGGAGGGCAGTGTGTTTGCATGGGCCATAACCCATTTATCTAGAGGTTGGCACACCACATGCAGGCACACACAGGGTCATATTTCACAGGTACATGTATACAGCTGCTAGATGACTACTTCCTTGTACAGTCATGTTGCACAGCTAGCATTTGCACCAGATAGTCTGTAATGCTGACCGATACCGGTGGCTAGTATCTACAGTGAGTGACATCTGAACCTCATGTGGTTGTGGCCCTTTGGCTGTGTGCTGGGTGGGACAGACCTAGATGGCTCCTTGTCACAGTCACCCTCTTCCACACATCTATGCACGTCTACCTTTTTCTTATTATAGTGTGTTGTCCTTAGATATATGTCTGTATTCCTATCCACTGTGCATGCAAAGCATGAGTGGTGCATACTGAGGAGTGTCTGCACTAACATCTGCGACTGCCAGATATGTCTGGCTCACTGGTGTTTGCAGACATGGCCTTCAGTTCTTTAAGTGTGTGAGCAAGCCCAGTATGACCTTTCAGTATGTTGTTGACTGACATTGCCTTCATTTCTCTAAGTATGTGAGCATGCCCTGTATGCCCGTCTGTATTGAATGTGTGGATCTAGTCCGGGTAGTTTGTACTGCAGTGCAGACCTTTGTGTTGTACACCTACAGGTAGCCCACTGTTTCTGCAGCACATCCATCAATCATTTGGCAATATGGGGACAAACTGTGCAGGAGATAGTGTGTACTGTAGGTGATTGTGTCTGTTCTGCTTCAGCTGCATGGTACTGCTGTTAGAGATATTCAGATGTACTGTTATACACAGTGATGTTTTCTGTCCTCATGTACTGTCAGGTGGACATTCTTCCTCACAGTGATGTCTTGGGGGACAAGGGTGACTGCAGCTGTATCTGGTATTGTGAGCAGACACCTACATATTCATGGTAAGTTATGCCATTCTGAAGGGGGAGCTGCAGACACTCGGTGCTGGGTTTGTGTTTCTGGTTCAGCATCTTGGTACAGTACTGGCAGAGGATCCCATACTTGCACGCCCATCAGCATGACAGTATGGGCTTATCTTGCTGTGGCAATGCCTCACAGCTGTATGGATTCACACAGGTCAGCTAGGGGCAGGGGCCATGGGTCAGAACATTTATCCTATTGTGGTGTATGGGCAGGTGTGTAGCCACCCATGTATGTGTTTGCAGTCAGGGATAATGTGTGCACACAGCTTGTTGTCGGACCCTGCACATTTCATGCTGCCCATGCTCTCACCCCCCCCCTCTGTTATTCTAACCTCTTCTGTACATTATGCATACATTCTCTGATACTTTCCCTAAGGGTATTGCCCCATCACAGGTGTGTGTTAGTGTTGGTCCACAGTTCATGCAGTGGGGTATGGTGGACATGTTACTGTGGTTTGTTCATATGGCCTTGCATATGGCTTATGTGGAGTGTGTTATGTTGCTATTTGGGTGTCCGTGACATAACATGCATTGGAAGTGC
Organism: Protopterus annectens; assembly: GCF_019279795.1. Lineage (NCBI taxonomy): Eukaryota > Metazoa > Chordata > Ceratodontiformes > Protopteridae > Protopterus > Protopterus annectens. The sequence goes on from NC_056727.1 coordinate 412,747,062, forward strand.
GTGTGAGACACAGGGCCTTTGGCAGATGCCTGTGGGGCATTATGTGTTGCTGCATGCCAGATGTGGCAGGTTATTGCATTCTGTCAGTCCTACAGTCCCAGACCACCATACAGTATATTCCCGTGGGGTGACAGGGTAGGTGTGATAGGTGTTCATGCCAATACCTCCTAACAGTCTTGCTCAGGTGGTGTGGATGCTGGCAGAGTGCTACCTACAGCTAGGGACACACCTGCATGAGACACCTGCACTGCATGCTGCAGTCTTCTGCTATTGCCATATACAGGTGGGGTCTTACTGTACCCATTCCCCACAGCAGGGATATGACCAGAGAGATGCCTGTGGGTGGTGTTTTCATGAGCTGGGTGCATGCGTGCTATGGGCACTATTTGCATCTGACACACAGATATCCATTGGGCATTCCAGTTATGCTTGCATGTGCAGGTTCATCAGCTTTCTCCCAGTACATCAGTCCTACCTCCTTTGTGATCTGTGAGTGTTTGGGCAGACAACACCAGTATCTCCTACTACAGGACCAAATAATGTGATGCATACTTGTATAGGTTCATAGGTTCATAGGTTGGTACTAGGCTATTGGCCCTAGGGCATATACAAGCCTAGCCATAACAATTCCCTGGCTATTTCTTCCCACACTATTTACTTTCCTGGACCCCTGTCTAGCAGGGTGACTGACATGATGCCTGGGGTGAATTTCCTTTCTCCCATCTAGTTATCAAGGTTCCTTTTGAAGAGGGCCAAAGAGACGCTCTGCTTGACATGTGTGGGCAGTCTATTCCAGAGTCTGGGAGTCTCTGGGTCAGGAACCTATCCCTCCAGCATGTTTTGTTTATTGTGATGACAAGGTTTAGATCCCTGAAGTGTGTGGATCTTAGGGATTGGGATTTCTTTAAGTGAGGCATGTCCAACATTGACATGGCCTTGTATGTTAAGCAGAGATCGCCTCGGAGTAGATGATATGTGACAGAGTATAACTGGAGTTTTTTAAGGTGGTCAGCATAGGGCATCTGCTTTAGGCCTGTGATTCTTTTAGTGAGGTATTTATGTGGCCTTTCCAGTTGTTGCTGATGTCTTGAGAGGTACATATCAAACAAGGCATTGTATTCTATAATGGGTCTAATGAGGGATGAGTACAGTGGGATAATGACCTCCTTTTTTCTGGATGAAAAGCCCTTAGTGATGAGGTGTGCCACATAGAAGGATTTCCTGACTGTTGTGGCAATGTGGTTATTGAAGGTGAGACCACTGTCCACCTGTGTCCCTAAGTCTCTTATCACACTTTCAGTGTTTAGTGTACTGCCACCTATGTGGTAATTCATGGGTACATGTTTTTTCCCAAAGGAGATAACTGTACATTTCTTGGCATTGAGCTTGAGGCCATGGCTCTGGCACCAAGCATCTGTTTCTGTAAGGTCCTTTTGTAGAGTATCCACATCATTTGGGGATTCAATAATGGCTCCCAGTTTGCAGTCATCTGCAAACTTTGTTAGCCAGAGTCCCTTAGTGTTGGCCTGTACTTCAGAGAAGTAGATGCCAAACAAGAGCAGTCCCAGGACTGAACCCTGAGGTACTCCACTTGAAATATGTCTGGAGCCGGATTTGGAGTCGGCTAATTGTACAATGTGGGTTCTGTCAGTAAGCCAGTTGGCAACCCATCGAGTGACGTAGGGATTAATGCCCAGCTTAGTAAGTCTATCTATGATTCCAGAGTGGTGGATGGTGTCAAAGGCCTTGGCAAGGTCCAGATAGGCTGTGTGGACTGCCTTACCCTCGTCCACAGCTCTGGAGACTGATTTGAAGAAGTCAATTAGGTTCAGGAGACAGATCGGCCCTTCACAAACCCAAATTGGGTGAGGTCCAGTGTTTGAAGGTTGCAAATGTCTTTGTTTATAAGTTCCATGATAATACATTCCATGGCCTTGCAAGTCAGGCTCGTCAGACTGATGGGGCAGTAGTTCCCGAGATCCAAGGTGGATCCCCCCTTGTGGAGTGGGATAATTGGAGCTGTGCACCACTCAGTGGGCATGAAGCCTGAGGTGAGGCTATGATTAAACATGACACTTAGGTGAGGTACCAGTTCATTTTGTAGTTCATGTAATACACAGCCTGGGATGTCATCTGTTCAAATGGATGTTGTATTCTTAGCTTTGGAGAGTGCATTTTTTTACCTGTGTGGCCATTAGTACCGGACTTTGGCAATCTTCCGGTATTGAGATGGGCCGTTTAGGGGGTGAGAGGGGGGGTGAAGTTGGCACTGAATTGATCTGCCAGGATATTGGCAATATCCTTGGGATCAGTATATTTAATACCATTCTGTTGTAGCTCAGAGCAGATCTGAGCATTGCCGTTTATATTCTTGACATAGTTACAGAATGCCTTGTGGTTGTCTTTGGAATCTTTGGCAATTTTATTTTCATAACTAGCTTTGGAGGATTTTATGAGGGATCTCAGCTTCTTACTGAGGCTAGTAAGGGAGTTTTTTGCATCCCGGGATTTTCTTTTATTCTGCAACAGTTTCTTCCTTTTGTTGTAAAGTTTGTTTATGGCAGGGGACCACAAGATTGGCTTCCTTTTTTGGAGGAGAGCATCTTGGTTCTATTTGGGATGGCACGATTCATGCACAAGTGGATGTGCTTGTACAGTGCCTTAGTGTAGGATTCAGCAGTTGAACTTTCAGTTCCCATCTGCATGGGTGTCATGACGTTTGTCACTTCTGACTTGAGTAGCATAAAGTTGGCTTTGGAGAAATTTTTTATGGAGGTTTCCTTACTGGGGGGTGGGATGTGGATGTTAAGGGTGATTTGCTTATGGTCAGACCTGACCAACGAGGTGACCATAAGTGTGGAGCATCGATTTCCCATGTTGTTAATGACCAGGTCTAGGATATTGGAGCCCCTGGTGGGACTATGAATTAGTTGATCCAGGGCATTGGAATTTATGAATTCCAAGAACCGTTGGGCAAAGGTGTTGGTACACAAGTAGTTTTCCCAGTTAATGGCAGGGTTATTGAAATCACCCAGTATTAGGGTGTTTGGTTGTATCTTAATATTTTCCAGTATGTTTAGAAAGGTGTAGTGCGAATCTTGGGGCATGGTGGGGGATCTGTAGCAAGCTAAAATTTGGATTGCAGTCTTACCTAGTGTTATTTGCACCTGGAGAATTTCAGATGCATTGTATTGGGCAACTAGCCTGGTGGTGTAAATATCCTTGGGCACTCCTCCACCTTTAGTGTTTCGGTCCTGGTTTGGTGGCTGAAAAGTGTGGTAAGAGTTGTAGCCTGGTATTGCAGGGGTGCTCTCTGCAGCCTTGAATCAGGTCTCAGTTACTGCACAGATATCGATGTTCCCCATTTTTAGGATGTATTTAGTATGGCCTTTTCCAAGGGTGTGTCCATTTCACAATGACACAATATATACTGTATGTCTGGGGTACTTTCCTCTGTGTACTGTTTGTATATGTAAACCAACAGCCATGCCATGTCACTCTTTCAGATGGTGACACATATTACCACCATACATCTGCAGTGGCTTACTGCTAGCTTGTGTTATACTGATGGGTATTGTGTATGGCACTGCAGTTGTGAGAACTTATCCCTGTCATCAGCGGTAGTGGGCAATGGCCACCAGGCTTACCTCAACATGCATTCATACTGACCACTCTCACACAATATGGGACACACACCAACCTAACACACACATACCTGCATATTGTGCAGATGCTACAACCTAACCTGCTACCTTGGCCACCTCTGTGCATCTGTGCTCCACTGGTATTAGACTTTCACATACATGTTACTACAGTTCTGCATAGGGTTGTGGGGGGACCACCTGACTGTTATGACGTGTGTACATCACATTGGTGGGGGAGCACACCAGACCATTACTACATAATTAAGTAGGGTTGGGAGGAGCACACCTGACTGTTTCTGCATTCCTACACAGGATAAGAGGGGGCACACCTGACTGTTACTACATTTCTACGTAGGATGGGGGGGCACACCTGACTATTTCTACATTTCTACACAGGATTGGGGGGGCACACCTGTCTGTTACTACATTTCTACGTGGGGGGGCACACCTGACTATTTCTACATTTCTACACAGGATTTGGGGGGCACACCTAACTGTTACTACATTTCTACATAGATGGGGGGCACACCTGACTATTTCTACATTTCTACACAGGATTGGGGGGACACACCTGACTGTTACTACATTTCTACATAGGAGGGGGGGCACACCTGACTATTTATACATTTCTACACAGGATTGGGGGGGGCACATGTGACTGTTACTACATTTCTGCGTAGGATGGGGGGGCACACTTGACCATTTCTACATTTCTACACAGGATTGGGGGCACACCTGACTGTTATTACATTACTACATAGGATGGGGGGCACACCTGACACTTGTACACATTTGTATGACTGTGCTGGTATGTCAGGTACTCCATTTCATTCTGTATTCTAACCTATAATGCTGACTAGAAGCATACCAGTGTACTACAGATCTTAGCTTTGATTTACCTACATATTAGTTTCTGACTTCCTACCCTTCATAACTAACATCCCACTGCCTGACCTGCTGCAGTCTGTTTGTGTAGGCCGGGGGGGGGTTACTCATAGGCATCATTCAGAGGCCATAGCACAGCCTTTGTTTGTGTTTGTCTACACCTGTCCTGCTGGCTGTGACTGTTGTCAAGTATGTGAACCCCACCCTGACTGGCATGTGTGAGTCACTTACCTTGTGAGTGTCCTAGTATTGAGGGTGGTGCTGCAGGGCTGCCTATGTCGGATGCACATAGTACCCTCCCTACACATGGTTGAGCACAGGTAGCGTCATGTTTGGCATCCCTTTTACTGTATGTGAGAGTCAGAGAGAGGTGTTATTCCCTGGGTCCCTCCTGTGTCACTGTATGTGCTGTGCGTTGCCTTTTTTCCAAGGCCAGGGCATACTGGGCATGCCTCCTTCTGCCTTCTGGGGCAGGCTCAGTTTGTTCCTCCTCTGAGTCACTCTTTGCCTGTACAGGTCTTGGCAATGGTGGTGGGGCTGTATGGCCCCAGCCCGTGCTGTTCCTGCTGCAGCTGTTTCCACAGGATCATATTGTGTAGCATGGCACATACGATGACAATTTGAGTACACGTAGCTGGTGAGTACTGCAAAGCTCCACAGGATGTGTCCAGGCACCGGAACCATGACTTGAGCATCCCAAACACATGCTCTACTTTATTTATGGTCTGTGTGTGTACCTCATTATGGAGTTCTTGTTCGGGTGTGTGTGCATTTCTGATGGGTGTCATCAGCCACGGCTCCAGTGCATATCCAGCATCCCCCACTAGGTGACCATGAGGGATGTCTCCACTGGCAAATCTCTGGTACAGCTGCATCAGATGCCAGATGTGGGAATCGTGATAGCTTCCAGGGCAGCCAGCACACACATTCATTATTATGCTCTGGGCATCACACACGACCTGGCAGTTTTATTTATTTATTTTTATTTTACATTTGTTGACCGGGATAGTCTGACTGAATGCATGTCCATCTTCAGCGGAGGCCCGGGGAGAAAAGCTCCAAGGGTAAGCAGATACAGCATTACATAATACCAGCATTACATATTACAAACAGACTATTTACAGAGATTACATAAGTAAGCAAGTTAAACAAGTTCCACAGGTTACAGTTAATCCTGAGCACAAGTCAGTATTAAATTAAATTACACAGTGAACTGGTTAACAGATTTTTACACATTCTAGAGAGAGTTAGCCAGACTTGATACATTGACATAGCCAGTTAAGTGATAAATGTTGTTTGATTCTAGTTTTAAATTGACCTAAGGTGGAAAGTAAGGTAATATCAGCTGGAAGAGAGTTCCAGGATTTACTTACAGAGTTTGCAAAGAGAGAATCACCAGCTGTGTTATTAATTTTGCTAGTCTGAATTAGTAGTTTGTTAGGGGATCGAAGCGGTCTAGGATTGTTATAGGGGGTGATAATATTTTTAAGTGCAGGAGTATTGTCCAGATTATAGAGGATTTTATAGGCCATAATCAGTTGGTTATACTGGATTAGGCTGGGTAGTTCAAGCCACCCAAGCTGATTTAGATTGATGCAATGGTGTGTCCTAAAAGGCAGCCCAGTGGCAAACCTGGCAATGTGGTTGTAGCAAATTGAGAGTTTGTTAAGGACAGTCTTGTTTAAATTCGAGAGTAGAGGGGATGCATACAGAAGGGTTGAAAGAAGGTGAGAGCGAGCTATGGCAATTTTAGTTGGAGGGGTTAGGAAGGCTTTTATTCTGTAAAGTGACCCTAGTTTTTTATTGATGGTTATGATAGTTTGATTAACATGTAGGTCAAATTTTAGATTATTGTCTATGATGACACCTAATAGTTTTGTAGATGGGTCAGGGGAGATTACTGTGCCATCATTTGATTTTATGGTAAAGGTGAAAGCGGTAGACCTACGTGTTGGTGAAAATAACAGCATTTTAGTTTTTTTGGGATTTAGGATCAGATGATGTTCAGAAAGCCAGTTTTCTATTGTATTAAAGGTGGTCTGGGTAGCTGACCATAACTCTACTGGAGATGTGGCTGAGCAAATCAGAGTAGAGTCATCAGCATATTGGATACAGCTGACTTTTGGGATGACAGTATAAAGGTCGTTAATGAAGATGGAGAACAGCAAGGGCCCTAGTATAGAGCCTTGTGATACTCCAAGGGTGTTAGGTAGAAGGTTAGAGAGTTTGTTCTGCCAGAGGACAGCCTGCTGTCGACCATTCAGGTAGGATTGAAACCACTGGAGGGCTCCAGTATCTAGACAGAATGTTTGCAGGGTGTGGATTAAAAGTAGGTGATCAACCATATTGAATGCCTTGGAAAGATCCAAAAAGAGGGCTGAGGATATATAATTATTGTTGCGATTATGGTTTATGGTGTTAGTAAAGGCTAGGAGGGCTGAAGTAGTGCTGTGATGAGGACGGAAGCCATGCTGAGTGTCTGCCATAAGGCGATTTTGGATTAGGTGGTGCATGAGTTGTCTATGAATACATTTTTCCATAATCTTTGCAAGTGGAGAGAGTATAGCTATTGGCCTAAAATTGGAGAATTCAGTAGAGCTGCCTCCTTTGTGAAGTGGGATTACATAGGATATTTTCCAGATGGTGGGAATTTTAGCTTCTACTATGGTTCATTTGATTAGTATTGAGACGGGGTAAGCAATAGCATCAGCTGATTTTTGTAGGTACTCGGCAGGGAGTTGATCAGCAGAAAGTGTAGTGGGTTTTAATTTTTGATCAAGGTACGGATAAGTGAAGTGGCAACTGGTTGGAAGCTGAACGCGAGTAGGTTTCTAGGGGTGCTACTTTCAGGACCAGGGGAGCTAGGAGGTAGTTGGCTAGCTAGGGCTTGAATTGTCTCAGTAAAGAATTGGTTAAAACTATCAGAAACATCTTCAGGGGTTTTATCAATAGTAGTAGCAGGGATTGGAGTTGAAGTTTGTCCAGGATGTAGTAGATTATTTAAACCTGCCCAAAACTTTTGAGGGTTATTTTGATTTACTATCTGTAAATTACAGTAGTATTGTTTTTTGTCTTGTAAAATTGATTTTTTGGTTTTGTTCCTGGATTGCCTGTATTTAATGTGATCTTGAGGGTCTTTAGAGAACGCCATAATGCCCATGCTTTGTTTCTAAGGGTAATTTTGAGTTTAGACTCTATAGAAAGCCATCGTGCAGTTTTTGCCTTGGTTCTCTTTGAACGAACAGGTGCATGCAAATCAAGGATCTCAAGGAATTTGTTGTTAAAGTATGCTACTGCTTCCGCTAAGGGGAGGTGTTTTAGAATAGACCAATTACATGAGTTTAGTTCTTGTTGGAATTTGGCAGGGTCAAAGTTTTTATTGTTTCTAACCTTTCTGAGTAAGGGTTGTTGGGAATTAATAGCTTTGTGCTTAATTACACATGTGAGAAGGTGATCGCTTAGGCCATTAAGGAGGGTACCAGAGGTGTACAGTTGGGGGGGTGACTGTTTATGAGTACCCAGTCAAGTATACTTTCTTTTTGGTTGGGTTTACCTATCCTGGTAGTGGTGGATATGATTTGTGTAAATGCATGCAGGTTAATATGGGTGGTTGGGGATTCTGAGGAACAGGTGCCCCAGTCTATGTTAAAGTCTCCAAGTAGTAGGGTTTCTTGGGGGTAGTGACATGATAGCCAGTACAGGATATCTTCAAATGTAGATATATTGTTACCTGGGGGAATGTACATACAGATGATATTAATGCATTTATTTTTATTAAGTTGCAATTTGGTGGCAAGAATCTCTGAGTTATTAATCTGAGGAGGTTGTATTACATCTATGGTGACATTCAACTCAGATTTATAGAGTACAGCTACCCTACCCCCCCCCCCTTCTTCGAAGCACGATCCAGCCTGTGTATGTTGTACCCAGGTGGTAACACTTCATTGTCTTTAGTGTTAGGTTTTAACCAGGTTTCAGATAAACAGAGAATCTCAGGGGAGTGGACACCCAGAAGTGCATGCAATTAATGTACCTTGTTATTAATGCTTCTAATATTGAGATGACAGACTAGGAGAGAGTTAGTTGGCCTATTAATTGTAGGTTTGTAGCTTAGATTGCAAGTAAAAGGGGTATGTGTATCTGAAGTGAGTGGGCCAGGGTTGGGGTGAATATCACCACCAAGTATTAGGTTGAGTCTATACTTGGTGATGAACTTCAGGAATTTGTTTATTAGTTTGTGGTAGTGTTTGGATCTAGAGCTAATGTGCCTGGGGTTGAGATGTTGATAGACTGAACAAGATGTTGGATAGGATCTGGTACTGTAAGTATGGTTGAAGGTGGAAGGATTTACAGCTGGGGTGATAGTATGACCTTTTGGGACCTGAAATCCCGTGAGAAACTAGTTTTCATACAAGGTAAGGAGGTATGGTGTGAACAAGAGGGGTAGTAAAGAGGAGTATATCATTATCTGTGATTCAGCTAATGAGTTAAGGAACTGTTTTACCTGGTGATGCAACACCAGTAGATAGAGTGGTGAGGTAAAGGTACTGGAAGGGGGGTGGGAGAATGCCAGATGAAAGCTAATAGGTGCTATCAAAATGTAGGTAGTAGAATGGGGGTGGGTGGAATTATCCCAGATGAAAGTAGATAGGATCTAGAAAGTGGCGGAGTGGCTATAGTACTATAAATTTAGAGGTACTGGGGGCGGGAGGTAATTGGGGGCAGGGAGGGGAGCGAAGAGAGCCCGAGCATAGCGAGGGCGAACGTAGCGGGGCTATTGCAGTTTACAAGGTTTCCTAAGGTGTCCTAAAGCTATAAGGTAAGTATTACAGCTCTTAATGTAAGAGTCAATTTACTTCAGTTACAGGGGAAGGAGGCAACCACTCAAGTAGAAACAAAGAGCCCTATGGCTGACCAATATGGTGACCTGCTTAATTACAAAGCACTGTAAGTGAAAGCTTAACAAATGCTTTTTGTGTGTGAAACCTATTCTGTTTAAATGTTGAGAGAAACTGATTGCAGTCCTGTAGACACCGTTTTGTAGGGAACTGTAGAGTTCAATCTGTTTAAATGTTGAGAAAAACTGATTGCAGTCCTGTAGACACCGTTTTGTAGGGAACTGTAGAGTTTAATCTGTTTAAATGTTGAGAGAAACTGATTGCAGTCCTATAGACACCATTTTGTAGGGAACTGTAGAGTTCAATCTGTTTAAATGTTGAGAGAAACTGATTGCAGTCCTGTAGATACCATTTTGTAGGGAACTGCAGAGTTCAATCTGTTTAAATGTTGAGAGAAAATGATTGCAGTCCTGTATACACCGTTTTGTAGGGAACTGTAGAGTTCAATCTGTTTAAATGTTGAGAGAAACTGATTGCAGTTCTGTAGACACCGTTTTGTAGGGAACTGTAGAGTTCAATCTGTGTAAATGTTGAGAGAAACTGATTGCAGTCCTGTAGACACCGTTTTGTAGGGAACTTTAAAGTTCAATCTGTTTAAATGTTGAGAGAAACTGATTGCAGTCCTGTAGACACCGTTTTGTAGGGAACTGTAGAGTTCAATCTGTTTAAATGTTGAGAGAAACTGATTGTAGTCCTGCAGACACCGTTTTGTAGGGAACTGTAGAGTTCAATCTGTATAAATTGTTGAGAGAAACTGATTGCAGTCCTGTAGACACCGTTTTGTAGGGAACTGTAGAGTTCAATCTGTTTAAATGTTGAGAGAAACTGATTGTAGTCCTGCAGGCACCGTTTTGTAGGGAACTGTAGAGTTCAATCTGTTTAAATTGTTGAGAGAAACTGATTGCAGTCCTGTAGACACCGTTTTGTAGGGAACTGTAGAGTTCAATCTGTTTAAATGTTGAGAGAAACTGATTGCAGTCCTGTAGACACCGTTTTGTAGGGAACTGTAGAGTTTAATCTGTTTAAATGTTGAGAGAAACTGATTGCAGTCCTGTAGACTCCATTTTGTAGGGAACTGTAGAGTTCAATCTGTTTAAATGTTGAGAGAAATTGATTGCAGTCCTGTAGACACCATTTTGTAGGGAACTGTAGAGTTCAATCTGTTTAAATGTTGAGAGAAACTGATTGCAGTCCTGTAGACACCGTTTTGTAGGGAACTGTAGAGTTCAATCTGTTTAAATGCTGAGAGAAACTGATTGCAGTCCTGTAGACACCATTTTGTAGGGAACTGTAGAGTTCAATCTGCTTAAATGTTGAGAGAAACTAATTGCAGTCCTGTAAACACCGTTTTATAGGGAACTGTAGAGTTCAATCTGTTTAAATGTTGAGAGAAACTGATTGCAGTCCTGTAGACACCATTTTGTAGGGAACTGTAGAGTTCAATCTGTTTAAATGTTGAGAGAAACTGATTGCAGTCCTGTAGACACCGTTTTGTAGGGAACTGTAGAGTTCAATCTGTTTAAATGTTGAGAGAAACTGATTGCAGTCCTGTAGACACCGTTTTGTAGGGAACTGTAGAGTTCAATCTGTTTAAATGTTGAGAGAAACTGATTGCAGTCCTGTAGACACCGTTTTGTAGAGAACTGTAGAGTTCAATCTGTTTAAATGTTGAGAGAAACTGATTGCAGTCCTGTAGACACCGTATTGTAGGGAACCGTAGAGTTCATTCTGTTTAAATGTTGAGAAAAACTGATTGCAGTCCTGTAGACACCGTTTTGCAGGGAACTGTAGAGTTCAATCTGTTTAAATGTTGAGAGAAACTGATTGCAGTCCTGTAGACACGGTTTTGTAGGGAACTGTAGAGTTCAATCTGTTTAAATGTCGAGAGAAACTGACTGCAGTTCTGTAGACACCGTTTTGTAGGGAACTGTAGAGTTCAATCTGTTTAAATGTTAATAGAGGGGAAGCCCTTGCAGTTGATGTAGACCCTATCCCGCTCACTGGGTGGTGCTTTGATGCATATGTGCGTGCAGTCTATAGCACCCACTGCCTCAGGGTATTCTGCTATTTGGTGGAACAGTTGCTTATTGCTGGCCAACGCCTCACGCGTGTTGGGGAAATATAAGTGTTTTCCGACATGTGCTGACATGGCATCCAGGAACTGATGGAGTACTCTGGATGCTGATACCTGTGAGATCCCCATCATATCCCCAGTTGGCCTTTTTAAGGTACCTGTAGCTAGTATTCTTAGGCCTACACATACCTTGGTATCTACTGGGATGGGTTCCCTTCTGTTAGTTCTGTGTGTCAGGCGTGGCTGGCACAGCTCAACAATTTTCTGTAGGAGGTCCCTGTCCACCCTATAGTGCTCCCCTATCTCCAGTTCATGTAACCCTTGGTAGGTTACCCTGGGTCTGTACACTCTCCGTCTCCTCACTGTGGGTTGGTCAAGAGCATTCACATCCTCACCAGCCTCAGCCTCTTCCACAAGTTGTATGATAGCTTTTGCAGCCCCTATCATTTTGTTGTTTTGTTAGTTAAAAGTTCCCCGCTTGTGTACACCGGTGGTGTAGAGTGTGGGAAAAACCAGAGGGGAAGGTGTTTGCATAGTTTATAGTAGTGTTCTGGGCTGAGATGGTCTGCTGCCTGTGTAATTGGCTGATTCTGATACATTTCACCTGCCAGCTATGCTAGTTCTCCTAGATTACCTTCCTACTACTGTTTTCCCTTCCCATTGCCTTCCTGTTTAAGCCCAGGGGTGCGCCGCGCAGACACAGTGCTCAAATGTGCACAGAGCTGCTATTTCCTGGTTTAACTTTTCTTTTATACCTTTAAAACCCGGTGAGCGGCACGCACACCTGCTTAGGCAATGTAAAGAGTGCTAGGCAGTCTCAGACACACCCCCTTGCTTAGCTGTGCTTGGCTAGGAGCAAACCTGAGCCACAGGACTCCAATCCACTTACAGTATGCCTGACACCCTCCCACATGATGTCAGCTAACTCCTAGGCTTCCACCAAGCTATTCCTACTCTTGCACTGTTGGGACCTGACTAGCATACTGGGGAAAACTGGGATTCAACATCATTCCTCTCATTTGCATAGGATTGCCTGCTAATGCATAGTTACATGTCTCACACTGAGCATCCCTCCTTAGCAACCACTACTCACTGGACATGTTGTCTTCTGCCTGCCATTGACTTTTATGGCAGAATAATGATTTTAGTTAGAATGCTTATTTTAGGTTTATTTTATTATTTTCTCCCTGATCCCATTTGTGCACCACTGCCCTACACTTAAACAGCCGAAATTGGCTTAAAAAAAAAAAAAAAAGAAGATTTTTTAATTTTTGAAGCTGTTTGCAATGCCAATGGCCATATACTTGGCCATTGGCATGCTTCCTGACTGATATGTAGCCTTTATTTGTAGCTGTCATGGCTCCATTTTGGATTTTGCAGAAATGTACTCGGTTACTAACCAAGCACATTTCTGCAGATTACACTAGTCCCGCACGGCCAGTTTCAAGCTTCCTGGATTGCAAATTCACCTCATTTGCATGGATTTCTCCAGCAAATGAAGTGATTTGATACAGGGGCTTAGCCTGTGCAGGACTAGTGCAGGAGCACTCGTGCATGCCCCTGCAGGCTGTTCTGGATCGCACGGCAGACATATTGCCCTGCTAGATCTCCTGCACTAATCCTGCACGCCATGCAAGGCATGCAGAATCCAGGGGTTAGTGTGTTTACAAGAGACCAAGTGGAGGAAATGGACAGTTAATCTATTTTCGAAACAGTCGAGAGGGTGGAGAAAGCAAGTAGCTGTACTTCTTCATAACAGGAAGTATTTACCCTCATTCATGTTTCACTATGATGGTCCAAAATGAAATAACATGATCAAAAGGGGAGATGGACAATGGTATTAGTCCAAGCACAAGAAGGTACAATAGTGATAGGAAATGTATTAGTCCCAATGTCTATGTTTTATCATGTCTAAAAGATTTCTGCAAGGTTATCAGAGAGGACAAAAAGCATACTAATATGTTCTACACAGGAGAAGAATTCAATGTAGTCCTGGATGCACAGATGGATGGAATCTGCCTGGGGAATAACAGGCTTCCAAACGTCACATCATAAATACTATGCACATGTTAGAAGAATTTTATTTGGTAAAGTGATGGAGAGAGTTAAAGCTGAATAGAAAAAGATTATACTTATGGGGGTGAAGCACAAATATCACTAGAAGACATTTCCTATCAGTTCGGGGAAATATTATTTCTACCAAACTATGACCAGACCGAACAGCAGTGTGTATAACTCTTAGCAATAACAGCAATGTCCCAGGCTAGGTACCATGGAGAAAATAGATCCAATTTTATTAAAAGACATGAAGCATTCGCTTATCAGCCTCAACAAAAAGTTGAGATCCCTCATCAAATCCTCTAAAGAAAACATAACATAATTGAAGCAGATAGTAAAGACAACTACAAGGCCTTCTATAGTTATGTAAAGAAGCTCCACAGCAATACCCAGATTTGCTCTGAGCTACTGCACAATGGTACCTCCTATACTGAGCCAACAGATATTGCAAATAAACTGGCCGACAGATTCAGTGCCAACTCTACCCTCCCCAAAGGACCAATCACAATACCAGTAGATTGCCAGGTACCCAGTATTCCTGCTGCACAGGTTAAAACAGCACTGTCCAAGATCAAGAATACAGTTTCTATGGGACCTGACAATATCCCTGGCTGTGTTCTACATGAACTATAGAGTGAACTGGCACCTCACCTGTGTGCCCTGTTCAATCACAGCCTCACCTCAGGCTTTGTCCCTACCGAATGGTGCACTGTTACAGTCATCCCTCTCCACAAAGGAGGAATGACTATAGACCATGGGAACTATCGCCCCATTAGCCTGAAGATTCTGATATGCAAAGCTATGGAACGCATCATCATGGACCTAATAAACAAGGATGTAGGGAGTCTCCAAACTCTTCCCTCACAGTTTGGTTATGTGAAGGGTAGATCATACCTGCTGAACTTGGTCGACTTCTTTGTGTCAGTCACCAGAGCTGTGGATGAAGGCAAGGTGGTTCATACACCCTAACTTGATCTGGCCAAGGCCTTTGATACCATTCCCCACTCAAGAATCATAGAAAAACTCACTAAGCTAAGCATCAACCCCTATATCACTAGGTGGGTTGCAAACCGGCTCACAGAACCCACAGCGTGAAAGTAGCTGACTCCAAGTCAGACTGCCAACCAGTCCTGAGTGGAGTTCCACAGGGATTAGTCCTGGGTCCTCTCCTGTTGGGTATCTATTTCTCAGAAGTCCAGGCCAACACAAAGGGAATCTAGCTGACAAAGCATGCAGATAATTGCAAATTGGGAACCATTATTAACTCCCCAAGTGATGTTGACATCTTACAGAAAGGCCTCACTGAGACCAATGACTGGTGTCAGAACCATGGCCTTAAGCTCAATGCCAAAAAATGTGTTGTCATTCCCTTTGGGAAAAACCCAGTTCCCATGAATTACCACATCAATGGTAGTCCACTGAACACAGAAGGCATTATTAGAGATCTAGGAACACAGGTTGACAGCAACCTCTCCTTTGACCACCACATTGCCACTGTGGTCAGAAAGTCCTATGTGGCACATCACATTACTAAGGGGCTTGCATCCAGGAAGAAAGAGGTCATTGTCTCCCTCTACTCTTCCCTCATTAGGCCAATCATTGAGTACAATGCCCCATTTTGGCATGTACCTCACATGACACCTGCAACAACTGGAGAGGCCACAAAAGTACTTCACAAAGAGGATCCTAGGCCTTAAACACTTGTCCTATATGGACAGACTCAAAAAACTCCAACTATTCTCTGTCTCATATTGCCTACTTAGAGGTAATCTCTGCTTGACTTACAAAGCCATGTCTGACCCAGCTCTGTTAGAAATGCTACATCTAAAGAAATCCCAATCCCTCCGCACTACACGCTCCAGAGACCTCAACCTCATTACCACAATCAACAGAATGTGCTAGAGGGACAAGTTCATAATCCAAAGACTACCCATGCTATGGAAAAGACTTCCCATACATGTCAAACAGAGCACCTCACTGGACCTCTTCAAGAGAAATCTTGATGAGTGGATGGGAAATAGAAAATTCACCTCGGAGATCACTCCAGTGGCTCTACTCAACAGAGGCACTGGGAACTAAGGTCGGGTCAATAAAATAACATTTCATATGGCAAACACTACAAATCATGAACTTCTCTCAGGAGTTCAAAGATAAATGTATATTACTCTATAGCAGTCCTTCAGCTATAGTGAAATATAATTTTATTTTCTTTGATACTATAAAAATAACTAGACCCACGGTAGTGGTGCTGCGATAGTGTTATCGCCTCACAGCAAGACGTTGTCGTGTTCGATTCTCAGCTAGAGCGTTTTCTGTGTGGAGGCATGAGTGAATGGGCATGCCTTCATTGAAGGTTGTGCGTCAGGGCTGGTAACTTGGCACATAAAAATTCACTACCAAACATTAGCGGACCGGAGTTCCACTGTGGTGACCCCTAACCATAAGCCGAAAGACACAACAACAACTATAAAAATAACTAGAGGAATAAGTAAGGGGTTCTGTTATCCTCGTTATTGTTCAGATTAGCTACAGATGTTTTTATACAACATAAAGAAAAAAAAAAGCTTTCTCCAGTAAGTATACAAATCCCTATTCATAAAAACTTAATTTCTACTTGGTTCATATATGACTGTTGTATCGGGATCATTCAACATAAACTACATTTTCAAAAAAGTTTTTAAATGCCTTTTCCAATTACAAGTATGGCCAAGATTGTACATTAATACCAATAAGATGCAGACTTCCCCCATGTCTAACTCAGCTAGAAATGGATTGAAACTAATAAAAAAGAAATAGTGGTTAAAGTAGTTATGGAATGTGGATAATTAGGAATTATAATGACCACTAAAGAGAAAGAAGACTTTATAGACAGACACCTTAAACCACTGCTGCATATATGTATTCAATCAATAGCCAAATGGAAAAAAACAGAAATTACCATTTTTAATAAAATTTAAAATTATAAAAATATATTTTTTAACCAAAGACTCTGATTTCAGACTTTATATGGGATGGTACACATCCTAGAATTAATAGACAGAAATTCTTTCTCCCTTGGAGAAGGGGAAGTGTCAAGCTTGTCAACCTCCAATCTTATCTATAGGCTATACAAAATGGCAACACCTTAGAATGAGACTTCATCTATCACCGCACTGTCAACATATAGAAATGTCACTTAAGTCATCCAAAAAAAGATAAGTTTAAAGCAAAAGACAACAAAATATTGGCTCTGTGGGACTGGAATCAATGGATGTCACAACTTATTTTTCACAAGGCAGACAGAAATATAAACATTAATTACAATGCCATAGAAAAATGTAAGTATTGGCAAACATGTTCTAGAAAAGGAATACATTTTGTAAAAGATATTTGGGACTTTGATAAAGGCAACATAAAGGAATTAAAATTAAGAAAACAATGCTGAAAGATAACCATTCATTGGTGGCAATATCACAAATAAAAGTCATAATAGTCAAAATAAGACACATGTAAATTGTAGTTTAGATACATTGAATGTTAAAGCAATGAAACACAATCTAGCTGAAAGAGAATTTCAAGGAAAACTACAGATCAAACATATATACACACTGAAAGAACTTACCTGCATCCAGATGTCTAAGGACATAATTCAGAAATAGTCAGATACAATCAACATTAAAATAATAATAAAATCATCTTGTCACTGTACTTATTTGGTAATACCCCAGAAGTAACTGAATTCTTATTTCTTTACTTCATCAATGGCAATATTCTCCTGTTAGAATATTTAGTAGAGAGTTGAAAGAAGATGACACCTGTCCACTGAAGCTGTTTATCTACACATGATATGGCAGTGCACAATGTTAGAAAAAAATTAGGATAATATTATAAGCTGAGCTTTCAGACTACCAGTACTAGAACAGTTTGTATCTCATTTTTTTGCATTTATATTAAAATACTGTAGGGACTTTCTCTGACACTGATACGATAAATCCATCTCCTTTTATAATGAGTTACAAACATGGTCAACCTCAAAAGAACTTCAAAAAGAATAGAATGAATGGTGAAGAATATATATATATATATATATATATATATATATATGTGTGTGTGTGTGTGTGTGTTATCCAAAAACATAAACAAGTAATAACAACACAGAAGAATAGAAGAAGTCTTCAGAGCCAAGCGCCGCTTTTAAATTCTTTAATTACAGGTAAAAAATGAAGCGCTTTCATCCCAGGATAAGAGGACTTCATCAGAAGAATTCAGGCATGGAGACTTTCAGTGATGATCATCTCAAACTAAGTAGTTGTTGACCTGCAGTCCTATACAGCACTGTAAAATACCCAATATGGGAGTGGCACGTGTTAAAATAACAAATGGAAGCACCTGTGAAGCACAGCAACTATCAAAAATAAAAGAGCGGTACTTAAACCACACTCATTGTCATTTATTGCCATAACTTTATGACATGTGGCACAGTCACTGCCCAAGTTCCATCTCTCAGTTCATGTATGAACTTTTCTCACATTTTTGCTAGGAATGCTACTTTTTTTGAATGGAATAAACTAGCTAAAGTCCATTTATAATGCATAACTACACCAGTCAGTCAGTCACTCATTCCTAATGGGGGTAATTACATATGTATGCATAGGAGAATACTATTTTTCAGACTTCCTTGTTACTGAAATCATTATCAGCTCTTCTGCTGTGAGTAATAAACTGATTGGCATCACAAATTCATTATATCAGTCCTTTGCAGAGTTATACTAGCTGAACTCCTATCTAGCATTTGCAATAGAAGCCAGTGACTGATATCAGGAGACCCAACTAGGGTTTCTACAAGAATTTGTGGGAGCTCAGACCAAACATAGCATTTCTGGTCTGGGGAAACCATTGGGCTTAAGGTCAGAGGCTGGAAGAGTTATTTTAAAACATTACATGACATCCCTAAATGTTTTGTATTCTTTAATTTGCATAATAACAGTTTGGTACTTATTGCAAAAAATTAAGGCTATGAGCTGTTAACGAATTTCATCCTGCCATCCAGGGTTGATTCTCACAGCCTTCGTTTTCATTTCTGTGGGATTCTAAGCAAATCACTTGACCAGGCACTGCTCCCAGGTTACCTCTGAAAATTTGTGCCTAGTGAGCCTAGCCAGTCAAAAAATGCTCCACATATGAGGCATTTGCTGCCCATACAAAAGTTTTGACTTGCATTGGTGCTAAATGAAAATATTAGGACATGTTGGCAACTGAATTGTATTGCATAAATAGCATTATATTTATTGTTGCTTAAAGATTTATACATACCTATTTGACTTTTCAAATGAGATGAAGCAACATATGTGGTGTGTTGAAGTATAAGCTTCCTTAATGCAAGTTAAGACAGGAATTAAGGTCACTCAGTTCATACCTGACAGTCTGATAGCCATTGTATTATGTACAAAAACATCATATTATACCTCTTTTTCCACTTATCAAGCAGGAATAATTGCAACATTAACTTGGGCAATAAGGCATATTTACTGTCAATGTGTAATTCTAACACTGTATCAGAATGAAGAAAACTAACAGAACAGTAAGAAAATGGTGTAACCACATCCACAGACCCCGGTGTTATTGCTTCATCCTTTCTTTCTCTCGGCCCTTTTTTTTTCACCAGAGAAGGGTTACAGTATTGCACTCCTCATGTCTTAATTCTTCATGGCCTCTCAGCCTTGCTACACTGTCCATCTTTTTAACTTATGCACATTTACACAAAATGCATACAATAATAAATGAGCATACAAACATTATAGTAACAGTGATAAATATAGCGTACAATATCTAATCACTGCTATGTGTTTAAATAAAAAAAAACAGCATAGTATTTTAAAGCAACCTTAATCTGTAAATAGTTTTTCATTTCTGAATGCTTTAATGACTTATTAAAACATTTTGGAGATGCATATGGGTGAATGATGCTTGGTTATAAATGTTCCCAAGGGCTAACCTCTCCTGAAACAAAAGATTTTGCTACCAGACTATTATATTTTCTTTATCTGCTTATTTATTTGCATCTGTTATGGGAATTCTCAGCAGGGCATAGCCCTTTTCCAGAAGAAGCCTTGGGAGAAAAGCTCTAAGTGGTAATAGCAAGAATAAACTGAGTGAAAGTAATTGCAATGAACTATGCAGTAGTGTAGTACAACTGAAAATGAAGAATCATAGGATAAAAGACATTGATCTCTTCATTCTGAACCACAGTAGTCAGATACTTGCAGAACATTAAGGCTACAAATGTAGCTAGAATAACAATAAAACATGGGACTATTACTTCCAAAGATTCGAAATGAAGAAATAAATATGAGCATATTAGTAGTTTTTCTATGTACCTTTTTCCTCTGCATCTGCTGTCATTGTTTCCCTCTATCTCCCATGCCCATTCATTTCCTTACTATGGATATTCTCCATCGAGGGCAAGAGCTGGCCAGTGACGCTATCATAAGGCAACCTCAGTAATGGTTTGTACCTTGCTGATATCCAGATGATGACAACAGATTTACTTAGTCCTTTCCTACTGAACCCTCACAGTTTGAGTTCTAGCTCAAGTGTCTGTTGTAATTATTAGCACTAGTTAGGGCTTGCATAGCTTCTGCTTGGAAGTCACCCTTCACTCTCTCTCTCTCTGAAGAAGGTTTGCAAAGATGGTTTATTGGCAGAGGGAAATGCATTTTTAGCTTTCATTATACTATTTCCTGTGCATTTGACCCTCATAGTCACCCTCACAACCCACACTCTACAAGCTATCCTATGGGGGAAATCCCTTCATTTCTTGTCATCCAACTGATGGCTGCAGTCCCCATTCTCTGAATACAAGACCCTAGCATTTTAAACTTCTTTTTCTTATGTCATCCTGCTAATAGCACCATGTTTCCAAGGTCAGAGCAAGCAGCGCACCAGTGCACCTTGGATTTCCTTTATGCATTTATCAGTATTGATTTGTTCTTAATTTAATAACAAGCACTTTGTTACTTCTTTCTTTTCTTTATCATTCTCCATGCATCCTGGTGATCAACTATATGTATGGCCTTAGTGACTGTATTACGCTTGCATTGACTCATTCTGTGATGTGCAATGCCTAAACTGGTTTCTACATTTTGTTAATTCAGTGTTGAGAACAATGACCTGTCTTGCACATTACATGCTTGATAGCTCCCTGGTTATCAATTAATTTTTCTCCTTGTACATGTTAAATGTTGTTAATAAAATGTTATAGAAAAATCAAAATTTACTTAGGCCTAATCCCTTTTCAGGGAGGGTAAAGAAGATGTGCATCACTGCTGGGACTATAGAGCTCTCCCCAGTGGGAGTGAAAACACCTTTGGATTTAGAATGAGAAATAACGCCAAAGCACTACTCACTACTCAGAAAGGTTGTGATGGAAGACCACCCATTCCATTCAAGAATGAGCATGCCCATCTTTCCCTGCAAGCTTTACCATGCTCCTGAGTTGCTGATTGATCTCATGTCACCAGGGCTATAGTCAGTGTTTTATTCGTCTCTGCAACTTGTGCTACTTATGTAAGCATATCAGTATTCATGACCAGAAAGAAAATCTATATGAGACATATTATCATCAGTTCACAAACCCAGAATAACCAGATATTGATAACAAGGTATTGCAAGCTTCATGGTATAAAAGGATTGAGTACTGACTGTGACATAGTTGGTATAGATTTGGTTAGTGAAACCAAGGCCTGAATGGTTGACCAGGAAGGTAGTGGGGTGACATTTTTGTCAGCTCAGCTATCCCAATGGAAGTATGTTAATCCAGAGGCATCTGCATGTGTAATCCTCACTGAGTAGGGTATAGCAAGAAGTCCTCTGCAGCTACTCCACTTGGGCATTGTTGACAAACTCAAGAGGTTAGGTACAAACCCTTATGTCACCCAGTGGATGGCCAGCTGGCTCACAGACAGGACCCAAGAAGTAAGAATTGGGGAGTTCACCTCTACAAAGAGGCTAGTCACTAGCAGTGTCCCTCAGGGATTGGTCCTCCGACCACTCCTTTTTGGTGTGTACTTCTCTGAAGTCAAGGTCAATGTCAATGGCCTCTGGCTGACTAAATTTGCAGATGATTGAAAATTAGGAGCTGTCATTGAATACCCTAACGCAAATGTTCTCCAGGAAGGGTAGATATAGACAAATAACTAGTGTCAAACCCATGAACTAAAACTAAATGCCAAGAAATGAATAATAGTATCCTTCAGGAAGTCATCTACACCTAGTATCTATCATAGTGATAACACACCCCTAACAGATGACCCATTAGTCAGGTACTTGGGGACACACATAGAAAGTAATCTAGCCTTTGATCATCATGTGTCTACAGTAGTGAGGAAATCATTCTATGTTGTGCAAATTATAAACAAAGCTATGGCATTTAGGTCCAAGGAAGTCATTGTTACACTCTGGCATTCATCAGACCTATCATTGAATACAATGCCCTCTTTTTGTATGTACCTAACCAGGCATATCTGAAAATTGGAACATCCACAGAGGTTCCTCACTAAAAGAATACAGGGTGTAAGTAACATGTCCTAAGCAGACAGCCTCAAGGCCCTATCCCTGTACTCTGTCTCCTACAGAAAGTTGAGGGGAGCTCTAAGACTGACATGCAAGGCATTGTCATACCCCACTCTGATGAACCTCCTGGATATCTACATGACAAACAGCACCAGAATTAACCATTCTAAAGACTTAAACCTTGTCTGTGATATAAACAGGACCTGCTCAAGAGATGGGTATGTATCCCAGAGACCCCCCATTCTCTGGAACAGGCTCACCATCCATGTGAACCAGAGTTCATCCCTAACCAAGTTCAATTGTAATTTGGACAACTGGAAGGGAACAGGAAATTCATCCCTAGTTTGGCACCTATGTCTCTAACAGAAGCAGGCAGCATGTAAATGTTTCATCTCTTAGGCCATTGCTTGTAAATGTTTCATCTCCCAAGCCACTGCTTGTAAAGTTTTCACGTCTCAAGCCCCTGCTTACACTTATCAAGGGTACCAGAACATGTCAGAAATGTGGGATGCACTGCTAGACCTAAAAAGGCTCTTGTGGTCGTTAGCACAGTAAACACCTATGAACCTTTGAACCTCTAAGCTATCAAAATGGAACCACAGCAAGATGCTTTGATGCCTTGATCTCTTATCTGCAAGTCTCACAATCCCTTATTCTAAGGCTTCAATTTCCCAGGTCCCAGTAAGAGGGAGTAATTTAGACAGGTGTTTGGGAAAAATAATGTAAAACATCAAGGAGGGGCTTTGGGATATGACTGATGCCTGATAGCTGTGGTGGTAACCAAAAATTACATACAATAACATTAAGAAATTTTCAGTTTCAGAGACCAACATGTACTGGAGAAACCAAATATCAGAATGTAAGTATTCAGCACTCAGAAGTTTGAACATTCTGAGACTGCAGTATGCCAAAGAATTTCCCTTACTCCAAAGTATAGCAGTCTTAGAGTTAGCACATACTTGCAAATCAATAACAACATCTAGTAAACTCTATCTGACATTAATTTTGTGTTACTGATCTTAGCAGACAGTATGTATCCAAACCCAAGATCAGCCAACCAAAACCAAACAAATCCAAACACAAGATCAACCAACCAAAACCAAACAAATCTGCCAAATCCAAAGACACAGTCAATTGCTTTTATAGACAAACAGCATATTAATGATAACTGACAAGTCCTGAGACATGGCTAAATCAGTATATGCAAAACTTATCTACATGAGTGAATCCCAGCTAAAAGATAACTGCCTGATCACTTCTACAATGCACATTTCATACTCCATTTCCATAAGCAATTGGCACAGCAAAAGAAAATATGGTGGTACTCTTATCCTAATAAGAAAAGATAATAAAATAATTCCTTCACAAATAGGCAGATGTAACTCATAAAATTATATTAACCCTATGCAGCCTATTTTGGAAGCTACAACAGAAAAATGTACTTCTTGCAACAATCTATATATACCACCCTCTTCCATAACTATACATTAGAAAACATTTTATCATTAACTAAGAGTTAAAGATTAGTATTACTGGGTAAACCTAATATAGACTGGAAATCTCAACATAAGTCAACACTGAATCATTTTCTTTCACTAGGTAATTTCTCCCAACTAGTCAAGAACAGCACTAGACCAAATACCTTTAATTGCAAACGTTTCCTATTGGATGTCATTATTACTAACACACTAAAAAAGCTCAGAGCCATACAAATCCTTCCTTTCTCATTGAGTGATTATTTCTGTAGACTAACATCCTGGTCGTCCAAAAATATGTAAAGCTCCTCCAACTATACTAAGAAGAATAGCTCCTGACTCATTTCAACAAGACCTTGACCAGTTTGACCTTATCATAGTTCTGTCTACCTTCTACAACTTGTTAAGCCTAATACAAACTAGATTATAATCCTGAAAAAATAATACACAACAAAAATGCTCCATGGATCACAACCCAACAAGACACACATAAAAGAAAGAGAAATAGATCAGAAATGGTGGAAACAAAACCCATCTGACAATTATGACCTTCAACAGATTCTAAAATTAAAAACTGTAACCCTCTTCCCAAAATCTAATGTCATATTTTCTCAAACAAACATAATTATTTTTAAACCACTGCAAGTTTTGATGCAACTAAACATTTTTTTAATTTTCTTTTTGGGGGTATAATTGTGTTGACATCATATTTATAACCAGCATGCTTGTTTTTTTCCAAGTGAAACCACAGCACATTTGAAATATTACAAACTAAATGGCTCTGGGGATTGAGCTATCTGTCATCTATATTTTGTAGTATGACACTAAAATACTGGAAAACTTTATCTGCAAATCTCCATTGATTGCAGTAACCATAAGCATTAAGGCCCATTGAACTTTAAAGAAGAGGTGGAACAATCCCTCAAATTAAGGATCATATAAACTAAACTTTCAAGGTGGAAGTTCTTTTGGATACAAAAAGGGAAATATATTCATAAATGGTATTCACAAGACTGCTAAACATTTTCAGAATTATACAATATGCTGATGCCTCAACTCATATTTGCTAAGCCTCAGCACTATTCCACCTATGGGTCTATATTACCAAATTGAAACCGCAAATAACTGAACACCAAAACAGTGACACATAAAGACCAAAATGCCAAAACTACAAACAGCCACTTCAGCGAATTTTTTCCCAGGGGGAAAAAAATCACTTGGCCGTTGTCAGGAGTTTGCTCTTTTCTCCACTGTAGAGCAATTTTGGAGTTGGTATATTTAGTTAGGGGGGTGTGGGGGCGAAACCTCCCAGTTTTGTAGGGTTTGACAGTTTGTTTGGGTTTTAGTCGGCCAAGTGATTTTTTTCCCCTGGGAAAAAATACGCTGAAGTGGCTGTTCGTAGTTTTGGCAGTTCGGCCTTTATGTGTCACTGTTCTCGTGTTTGGTTATTTGTGGTTTTGAGACTCATTTTCATCTTTTGAGACCTGGCTAAAGCAATCCCAACTCCTCTTGAATTAAAAAAAACACAATGTACCATCAGTAGCCTCCTATCAACTAGCACTGCACTTAATACAGTCTCATCTGACAACACCAGCATAGAACAAGTCACCATTGATAAGTTACCAGCTGTTGTCACAGATGACAAACTTAAAATTGACGAACATATCAATGCTGTTATCCAAAAACTCACTGCAAAATTAGGGATTTTTTACAAGGCTAGGGCATATCTCACTGACCAAAGTGGAAAAGTAAATATAAAATCCCTCTTTTTTTCAAGCCTACTCTATGCAATCTACAGTTTTCACAAATCTTCAAACAAAACTAATTAATAAGCTTGAACAGTGCTATAGTAAAATATGAAAATTTGCATTTAGCCTTCAAACCATTCCCTTCATTGCATTTCCCTATAAAGCCTTAATGGTTATAATGTCCCACCAGATATTATATATACAGTTCATAATGGCATATAAAATATTACACCATCCTTCAAACACCCCAGCCATCAGTAATAGGATACAATGTTATAAACCCAAAATGAACCTTTGATCAAATGATCAACAACTAATAGAACCCTAAAAATCCAACAACTTAAATGGGGATTCCTTATTCTTAGCAACCATAATTAAGCCATGGAACAGCATTCATTTGGCCATCAGACAAATAAAAAACATACTTGTGTTTAAAACCAACCTCATACTATACCCAAATCACACTAGAACCTGCAAATGTTATGAATCATCACAATAAAAATACCCAAATACTCAAGATTTCCTGTTCTACCTTAATAAACCATTGCTTCCTGTATGTCTTACTGAGGTGAGTTTATTTAATTTAATTTAATTTATTTATATTTCTGCTGGGGTAGAGCAATAATTGACAATGGCCAGGTTTGCAAGGTACAATAAAATATATAAAAATGAATATGCAGTCACATTTGCCAAAATATATAAAGGTATCTTTATTTACACATACAACAGCATCTCAGCAGAATATAGTTCACGTCACATAAAATACTGATTTAAGAGAGCAACTATTGTAGGTTGGTGAGTTAATCTTTATGCACATTTATATGAGATGATTCGAGGAGATTTGAAGTTGGAAGAATCATATTGGACTTCTCCAAAGAGAAATATGCGTATTATTATTCTCCTATCAGCTTACATGTCAGGGTGCATAGGCACATATACTATTACTTTAGCTGCCAAATATTGATATTCTCTGTTGCTTAGTAATGTTGCTAGATGTACAGTGATAATTTCTTGCTCCAGTGATGTTCTACAATGTGCAACAATGTTAATTCACAGAAATTACAACACTTTGTATCTTGTATGATAGTTCCTATTTATTTAATTTTCATGAATCTAGTTATTTTTGTACAGTGTCATTAGTTATACTAGCAAGAGACAAGCACCCCCCAATGATGTATATCTTGTTTAGAAATGGCAGGATATGTGTGTGTGTGTGTGTGTGTGTGTGTGTGTGTGTGTGTGTGTGTGTGTGTGTGTGTGTGTGTGTGTGTGTGTGTGTGTAACCTTAATGTTCACTATTTATTATTTTTCCTCAGAACAAATCATACGGGACCATGGGCATCTCCTGTGATGATCTTTGCTGGAAGCTGGGGATACCATGCTGGCAGGTGTGGTCCAAAGGGAGGAGAGAGTGGATACATGTTGAGCTGCCATGGAGGCAGGGTGATATGCTATATCTCCATTGCATCCCTGCCCCCTGGACACAATTAAGGAGAATCTGAAACAGAGGGAGGAAGGGAGAAACATGGGTAGGTCATAAAATAAGAACTCCAGCTTGAAGGAGAACAGCAATGCCCCCCCCAGGACATTTTCAATATCCTTGCTGACACACGATCAAATTCAGGCATTGGACTTGGGGTTGATTGGAGTCCCAGTAAACCCAGTGAAGGATGTTGTGCAATGAGGAGGGTTGTCAGACAGAAAAAAGAGGGGAAAAAAAACAAAAAATGTAGCTGATTAGGCCGTAAAAGCTTGTAGCATAGCTAGGGTGGGACACGATGTGCCACTGCCCCAGGCGAAAAAAATTTTTTTTGGGGGAGGGTGATCACACAATCTCAATCTCTCTTTAATGCAACACCACTTTTAAAGGCTGGTATTTGCTGCAGTTTAAAAGAAAAAAAAACTAAAACATGAGCACTGTAGCACTCCATGCATACAGAGTATAAACTTGTGTAGCAAGCAGTTTGCTACAGTTTAAAAATGTTTTTTTTCTTTTCTTAAACTAAAACATGAGCATAGTAGTTCTCCATGCAGGCAGGGATAAACTGTAGCAACTGAAGACATTTTTTATTTTATTTTATAAAATAAATAAGTTGAAGGAAGATTGGGGCAGGGCACAGAAAAGGGACATGAATGGTTGGGGCAGGAGGGAGGGGGTGTGTGTCCTGCATCTGGCCACCGGTTTAGTGCGGTAGTAGAAGAAATGTCTCAATGGAAGAGCTGATGGGGTGGTGCAGATCTAACCGTAATAAGCTGATCATGTACAATGTAGCTATTGACTTATTACAGTGAAGTGTTTTTTGTTTTTTACTCTTCACTTTATCACTTCAAGAGCTGAGGAGGTGGGGTCCTGGCTGTACCAGTTTTGCTACTGCTATAAGCCAAATAATTGATTCAGAAATAGAGGGAATACATAGTAAGAGAAGGCAGAAGCAAATTGCTTTTTAAACCAAAACTGTTTAATTTTGGGACATATCTACAAAATGTGTTCTCAGGAACCTATCAACCAGTAGTTATGTCAACATAATGTTTGATGATAAAAACAACCATTTTATTAACAAGATAAAAATAACAAAACTGAAAAAAAACTTTGTGTCAAATTATTCTGTTCCTGAATAAATTAATATTTTTTCGGTAAGATCTCCAAAACTGTAACAGATCATTGTTGCATAAACATACTTAATGAACTAGATTCCATTTTTAGTCATGAAGAAGCTGAATTAAAGAAAAAGGCCTGATTTTCATATCACATTTTGTAAGAAACTCTTTCATAATATAAAATTCTACTGACAAATACTGTCAAACGTGAAGACATATCACAATTTTGTAACCGTAGAGTAAACATTTAGTTCTTTGCATGAAAAGATACCTTAACAAAAATGAACAAAAATGTCATAATCGGACTGAAATGGGTTCACTGAAATTAATTCTTGTGGACATAACCTTGTGAATGGGATCTGTATCAGGCAACTAATATTTCACCAAGATTTTGGACTGAGAAGAAATATATGCTAGCAATTAACAGGCTTATTGCTAGTTAACAGCTTAGGTAATGTTATAACTGTAAGACATACAAAAGCAGAAGTAGTTAATCATTCAAACAGACAAAAATAGTACACCAATGCAGGCTAAATAACTGATAGAAAACATCCAGTAAAATGCAATTCCATTTTTAATTATTAATAAATGACTGGGATATCATGCATAATTCAGGGTTTGGAACTTGAAGTCGAAAATAACACTGCTCTGTGATCAGTATTAACCGTGGTGTATGGAGTGACTTTCTTCTCCATAAATATTTCTAATAAATTTTATGAAACCTTTCATACCATGACTAAACTGAATAGTAAATTGTATTTCAAGTAAAAAGTAAAACAGAAACAAACACATACTGAAAAATTCACAACCAAAAACCACAGTAGTTCCAGTGTGCAAGGTACCAATAAAGGCTGCCCCTCCTCAGTGAACAGTGTAGTTAGTAAACGTAGTCCCAAATAAACGTAGCACCACAAGTCCAAAAGATTATTTAATAAAAGGCAACAATATTCCAAAGATTGAGTGCTTTTGCGTCCTTACAGGAAATGTCATCCATCATCATGGAATATCTTTGCCTTTTATTAAAAAATCTTTTGGACTTGTGGTGCTACATTTATTTGAGACTACATTTACTAACTACACTGCTCACTGAGGAGGGACAGCCTTTATTGGTGCCTTGCACACTGAAACTACTGTGGTTCTTTCAAGTAAAAAGTCTTATTTGGGAGAAGTTTTCTGTTAAGGAAGTTGATCTTCCTCAAAAGATACAATAGGCCGGATTCACTAACTGCACCACCAACACAATAGCAAGCTATTTGGTCTTCATTGAGCAGCTCTACATGATGTGCAGACCTGCCAAACAATAGGAAATGGGGATATATTAGGAGTGTCACAGGCATCAGCCTCTAGAATATAAAATCATTTTTTAAATGCAATGCTACAACATACAAGGGAGCATAACTGTTTCCCATGAACCCCCAGATGACAACAAGAATCATGTGGGAATTCTATGCAGTAGCTCGCTTCCCTGAAGTGTTGTGGGCCATAGATTGCACACACATATAAATAAAAGCCCCACTTAGTGAACAGGGAAGGAGGTACATCAACAGAGAAGGTTACTATTCTATAAACTGTCAGGTTGCCTGTAATGGCCAAGGGATCATCTAAAATGCCTGTGCATGTAACCCAGGCAGTTTCCATGGCTCATGCATATGGCACATGAGATCTTTACACTAGGTATGCCAGGGGTGACACTCCTTACTGTCATCTAGTGGTGGATTCTGGTTATGCATTGGAGCCCTGGTGCATGACACCCATGAGAAACCCACACAAGCCCAGTGAGCAAGGATACAATGGAGCACACACTCAAACTATGAAATCATAGGACATGTGTTTGGTTTGCTTAAATAAAGGTTCTTATGTCTGGACACATCAGGAGGTGCACTGCAATATGACCCAGGCACCTCTGCCAAATTACTTACAGTCTGTGCCATGTTACACACTACAATACTCAGAAGCAACTTCAACAAGGACAGTAAGGAGCAAGACCACAGTTTCAAGAACCACAATCAGGGCCAGCAGCATAGTAGCAGGTACAGATGAGGAGTCTGAGGGAGATCCACCAGCTGAAGATGGTGCCAGCAGACAGAGGTGTACACAGTATGCCCTGGCTCTGACTAAGGGGCAAAGGATAGCACATACATTTACTACCTAGTTCTAAGCCTAAGATCCCACCAACATACAAATAGGAAAATCAATACCTTTCAAACAGCACAACCTTTATTTACCCATGTAACGGTTGTGTTATGATAGCATCAGATAGGGCCAACACCCAAATACACAATTTACACCTGCACAAGGTAAGTGGAAACATGTAAAAAAAAAAAAAAAGTTATACAACCGCTTACATTCATATGGAAATTTGAATATGACCCTAAGCAAAGCATTGGTCTGAGGTGTACAGTTATGCCAGTAATCTCTTCTCTGTCAGATTGCTGTATTCGTTTGTGTATTACAAACAATACTGTGCATCAAGCGTTTCAATTGACCATCATCTATAAAACATGGACCAGGTCAATTATACCCTCATTCTTGCAACCATACCAAGAAGCAAAACTGAAGTGTCTAATGCTTCCACTGCTGTATTGACAATTCTAACTGAAATGTGCTGATGTTCAACAATTACAGAAGTAATCATTCACAAAGAGTAGGAAAAAAATCAATGCAAATTGATAAATGCAAGCTTGTGAATAAGCAAACATTAGCTACCCATTGTGTGTACCAGGCAAGCATGCAACCATAACTCATAAAGACATTTGCAAAGGGGCAGGGCATGGTCATCATCATCATCATCATCATCATCGTCATCATTTGCACAGGGTAGAGGTGTGGGGGGGTAGGAGGGTAAGGTTGACACCACGAATGTGAGTGCATGTGAGTAACAAACACATGTACTTATCAGGATATACAGTGTGCAGGACCAGTAACAACAGATGTACAGCACTCAGCAGTACTGTTTAGATCGCTCGCATGTGTGTGTGTGTGTGAACAAGTGAATTTTTTTTCTATGTGTGTTTGTGTATCTGCACAAACACAATCAAGCAATGTGCTAGTACTACATGCTGGCATCTCAGACAGGTGTGAGCTGTGCATGGTAGAGTAGTCAGTTCATTGTCATCAATCTAACCATGAGAACCACCTCTGCCAGGAGTTACACTGCTACTTCCACAGCCCTGGCTAGAAGTTGAGCTGCTACCTGAATGTGAATGATGTCTGCTTGACTAGCTCTCCACATGACTACATCCAGGATCATGACCCCAAGGCCTACCACTTCTGGATGTGGATACCACAATCATTGTTGGAGCAATGGATGTAATGTCACTAGGGAAGTGGGATCTTCCACAGCCATGTCTGCTAACACCAGAAGAAGTAGTGGCTCTCCAGCCACATGGATGCCCACCATCCCGCAATAGATGTTCCATATCATACACTGTATGATCCAGTGTTGCATTCATCCTGTCCATGGAGTTGTCCACATGGTTCAGGGAGGCAGTCATGTCAGACTGCACAACATTTAGTAGTTGCACTATCTCTTCCGAAGTCCTGGTGGAACATGCCTGTGCCTCCACTACAGTCTTGGACATATTTCTGGCAACACCTAATGACACAAAAAAGCAACAAACTGAGTAGTGTAAAAGTTTAATAAAACAACAAAGCTTTCAGGTCAAAAGAAACCCTTCATCAGTGCTAACATCGTATCCTACTACAATCCAATTTAAACAGTTTCAAATACATCACAGCCAGTAGCATCCATTATATTATTTTAAAGAGATAAAAAAACTTTTATAACATATAACAATAAAAATACTAGTACAACATTTATATATAAAGGCAAGGTCAATGCAAACAATTCTGTCTATGTTTTAAAACAGGTTTTAAATATACCAGCTGGTTTAAACCGGGTATTTGATCTGCAGATAACAGAATAATCCATTTATATTCCCTCAGATCATTATTTATGTCTCCCTGTCTGTTGGTTTTATCAACAATCTATAACCTTAAAAATAAAGCTATGTGTTGCAGTTTCTTGTATATGTATGGCTAAAGCATTGGTCAAAATTTTATGTCAAATATCAGAATTATGCTCAATTATTACATCTTTTAGCCTTCTATTTAACATAAGCAATGTTAGTTGAATTGCATGTTGCAGCATATTTAAAATCAAACCTCCTTTCGGTTTGTGCTAGTAAGTTTTCTTCACATTACGATGACATTGCTGTGTTACGTGAGAATGGTAAAATACTTATTTTAGAAATAAGAATGAGAATTCTGAGGAAATATCACCTACTCCTGATGTCTACACATATTTACAGTATATAACAACGGATAATAGAACTACTCCACATATACAGAAAATCATTTCTGATAATTGGCCTATACTACAAGCTCTACCAAAAGTAAGACAGATTACTGGTTCCAGACATAGATTTGCTTATAGAAATAGTATGAGCCTTAAACAACAGTTGTGTTATAAAGATTTTAAGGAGCACTGTAATTCTATGAGAATTAGTAAATCTGGCACTTTTCCATGTCACAATTGCTGTTACTGTAACCTTATTGATAAGGAGGACACAAATTATTTTTGCACACAAACCAGAAAGAGGTTTGATTTTAAGTGTGCTGCAACATGCAATTCAACTAACATTGTTTATTTGGCTACATGCAAACAATGCATCAGTTTCTATGTAGGCTAGTCAAATAGAAGACTAAAAGACAGAATAATTGAGCATAATTCTGATATTAGACATAACATTTTGACCAATGCTTTAGCCAGACATATACACAAAACTGGTTCAACACATAGCTTTATTTTTAAGGTTATAGATATTGTTGATAAAACCAAGAGACGGGGAGACATAAATAATAAGTTAGAACTGAGGGAATATAAATGGATTATTCTGTTATCTGCAGATCAAATACTTGGTTTAAACCAGATGGTATCTTTAAAATCTGTTTTAAAACATAGACAGAATTGTTTGCATTGACCTTGTCTTTATATATAAATGTTGTACTAGTATTTTTATTGTTATATTTTATAAAAGTTTTTTTTATCTCTTTAAGATAATATAATGGATGCTACTGGCTGTGATGTATTTGAAACTGTTTAAATTGGATTGCAGTAGGATATGATGTCAGCACTGATGAAGGGTTTCTTTTGACCTGAAAGCTTTGTTGTTTTATTAAATTTTTACACTACTCAGTCAGTTGCTTTTTTGTTACATTATCTTTCTGAGCTGCATTTTACTTGAATTCCTGATTGGCTTTCTCAACATCTAATGACACACCAGCATCAAGAGGAGAGTGGAGAGCAAGCTTCCTCTGTGCACCCCTACCAACCCTCCTATGGGGCACCATACCCTTACAATGACTACCAGAAGAAGCAACCAGCTCTGCAACCACAGTAAACACACTATCCTGATCAACTGTGTCACCCTCAGCTTGTTCTGTATCAGCGGCCTCTGTGTCATGGGTATGTATAGGTATACTGACTGTGTTTGAAATATGCACAATAGATGTGGGAGCCACAACCACTGTGTCAGACTGATCTTCTACACACCCAGACTGTGCCTTTTCATCACCACCATCATCATCAGAGGCTACCAATACTCCAACTTCAGTTGGTATGAGTTCTACATGCCACTTTTAGGGCCACCTGTGATAACAACAAACAGAAATACAACAAACAGAAAAAGAGAATAAAATCGATCACATATTTTTCCTTCTACAAAAGGTATGCTAAATTGTAACAGATACTAAAGCAACACAAACTTTACTCTCATATAGATGTGAATATACCTTTTATACTGTAATAACAATAGCCAAATGTGTGCCTACCATGTGCATGTGGGCTGGCAGCCTGCAATCCAAAAGTGCTGCATATGAGAAATGGAAAGAAGTCTGCTAAGTATCACAATGCAATTGGAACAAGAAAAAGAGAGCAATCCTCTTCACAAGTGTAGATTAATAATGTTCTCATACAAACATGTAGTGAACACTTGGCTCCCCAACCCAAAAATACCCTCCACTATTTCTCTGTGACTATAGCCTGACTCACAGTTATCACTGTCTCTCTTTCAATCACTCTCTCTCTCTCTGTATATATATATATATATATATATATATATATATATATATGTATATATATGTATATATATATATATATATATATATATATCACACACATCTAAGATATTCACATCTAAAGATATAACAGTGACACTTGCATTTTGAATATTTGGAAGGTCTCCTTGTAACACTCTGTATCAGTCGTCTACATCTACACCAATGTCAAGGATTCTGTGGAAGCCTGTTGAGCTATTTGGATCTCTGACAGTGGACAAGAATTCCTCTGTTAGAGTTAGAGGTAGTTTGGCAGAGGTTATCATATCACTTGTCTGGTGTCATATCTGGAAGTACATTCTCTTCTGCCCTCCAACAGCATTAATATCATTGAGCACTTGCTGCCATATGCTATCTTGGGCAGTTTGGTCATTTTCTACCTCTACCTTCCCTAGCAAAAAAGCTCATGGTGATATAAGGCCTGGATAATGAACTCATTTTTTGCATCAGAATATGGTGGCTTGCGGGCTACAGATTTCTTCTTGGGTACCATATCCCTGCATGGGATGAAACAGAAAACAGCCACACAGAATTACATATATAAAACACACACAGAATGGCTGTGAACTCAATTATGAGTGACTGCATGCAGCCAACATGCACACAACAATTTAAAGTTAATGCCCCTATCACTACACACAAGTTAGGAAAGCCCCCCCCAAAAAAAAAAAAAACATTTTTCAAAATCACATAGCATTCTATGATAGTTCTGTAATGCACATAACACTGGTTTAACTGTGTAATACATTGCAGTAATAACAATAACAATTAAAATATAGCATTAGAAATGTAAGCCAAAACTATTATAAGTGCCATCTCCAGTGCTGTGTAGGGCACTCGGGTAGAAATCCACAAACAGTACACATTTTTCTGTTTCTGCTGACATAGGTTAAAATGCCAGACCTTCCTACAAATTCATGATAAATGCATCTGCAATAAGCTTGCAAACATCAAATCAAGCACAAACTAAAACATAGGTCATGTAGTATTCCGTAGTATACTTTTTGTAATGCAGACATGGCTAAGCCAAAGGAAAGGGATAAAGAAAAAAGCAATTCAGATATAAAATGCTTTTTATTGTTCACTGTAATTCACCTTTTATTGTTAAACTAAATGCTATACAACACTATAGAAAATAGATAATTTTCCAAGAGTTGCATTTTTTAGCAGTATCAAGCTCTCTGGATCCAAACATTCTCCCCAAACAATACAAGGGCATTAGCTATACAATTACCTTTGTATGGTGCAGGGTGAGCCCTGTGACTATGCAAATGGGGTGTCAAATCCTTAACATTCCTAAATACCACAATCTGCAGTAAGTGTAGGGAATGTAATCATGGTGTAAGGACTTACAAAATAACATGCATATGCCCTAGTAATGCAGTGATGAACATTGAGAAGTGTTCCCTGATAATGGATTGCAGAATCTATGAATACTATGACTGCAGGGACAATCAGCTTTCACAGTCTCCCCTCTTTGATGTACACTTACTGAGGGTGCATTGCGAGAAGAGACTTACCAAAAAGTCTGAAAGTACATTGACTGATTTATGAGAGTGACATTCCTAACATTCAAATGCTTGCTTTGAAATGACCACCTTTATAGCCCCTTAGTAAGAAATCTTGTTTGTATTCAAGGAAGTACTTTAAGCATTGATAAACATAACATATGTAATAAAACAGAGATAAAATTTGATTAAGAAACATAGATAAGGGAATGAGGCACCATAAAAAAGAAAGGAATGCATGTGCAGTGTTTGCAGTCTTTGTTTAATATTGTGTGAGCACATGGGTAATCTGTTTGCAATATTCCAATTATCCAGACATTTACTGTCAAATGAGAAAGAACAACTTTCATACTTGTTTCTGTTGCACTTGGAATATGACTTAATGCAATGTCACATTATCAGTACAGCTAAACACTTTTTCTCCTTACTGATACATGTCTTTGTCTGTGGCAACTATGGGAAATACTCTTGTTTGAGTGTTCAAATTCATACAGGTTCCTGTTGCAAGATAACAAAGTTGCTTAGACAAATGAAATGTATATTTAAAGTATTTGATCAACATTTTTTTCATTTTATCATTTGCATGCCATTTGGCATTGTGCTCCATTAACTGGCAGTGATCAGTAGCAGTGAATGCCATTTCACTGCCCAAGATGTTCTTCTTTCACCTTTTTCACGGTTAGGGGTCGGCACAGTGGAACTCTGGTCTGCTAATGATTGGCAGTAGATTTTTATGGTGCCGAGGTACCAGCCCAACACCCAACCTTCAACAAAGGCATGCCCATTCACCCATGTCTTTCAAAATGCCACTTGTCCGTGGGGAAGACATGCAGACTTCACACAGAAGGCACTCCAGATGAGAATCAAACTGGAGAACCTCTTGCTGTGAGACGACAATGCTACTGCTGCACCACTGCAGCTTACATTTCACTGCCCAAGATAAAAACTGATTAATTTTACTTGGACTATCATCAACAGCGCAATGAAGACTGGCATTATTACATTTTCCTCAGCAGTCTGTAAAGTAATGAGTGAAGAAATTCAAATTGTCCACTCCTATCTCTTTGGCTTAATGTGTAAGGTATTGAGCTAAGAGAAACCTTACACGGGATGTAGGGTTTGAAACCTGTTCATAGATCATTTTACTGAAGAAGGTCATACACTCATTTTGATGTATGAATGTGTTGATATAGGAAACTCAAGTAAGGTCAGTATTGACTAAATGTGACAGACAGATAAGTCATCTGAAATGATGTCAATACTAACTGTGTGTGCTGTGTGAACAATGAAAGCATTTCTGCTGTTTCTTGTGCTCTTCTCCATTATCATGACATTAGCTAAAATCCTTATATCATGACTTATACGTGATAGTACTGATGTGGCAAGAAGATGTAAGAAGGCTGAATGTATCAATATAAGGCAGAACTAGCTGTGCTCTTTGCTAGATATATACAGTGTGCTTCATTTCATGTGTCTCCAAGTGGTTATTCCCAAAATAATTGTTTGAATGCTTCTGATAGATATTGCTTTCTGCATTTGTGCACTACTTGGCAGAGCAAAATGCATTATTGTGGCTTAAGGAAAACAAGTGAAAAATTTAGTTTAGGTTGCCTTATGTAGTGAAACCCAGCCTGGCAGCATTGTGTGGATGTCAGCACTCTGGATAGTACTCTGTGAAGAAAATGCATGTTGGGTAACTTCCTCTGTGACCCAAGGTGTAAGTGCAGTGAACTTAGAGAAAAATGACAGCTGATGCATGGTTCAAATCCACTAAACTGATAATTTTACAGAGGGTTGTCTGAATACATATTCTGTGATTCTACTTTGTAGTAGTTTAAAAAGCAGCTCTTATCACTATTGCAAACAGCATGTGATTTTTTGTCTGTTCACTTTCATATTATTTGTCATTAAGTCTGATAATGTGTTCCACAAAGTACATTTCTGATTTTACAATGATAAGTGAGAAAGATGAACATGTCATTTGAATGCACTTCTTGCTCCATATACCCACTGATTGCATTTAACTTACTATTAACTTTTTTCTCTATTATATAATTTTTCTAATGCCTTTTTTTATTTGTACCCTGCTCAGCAGCTTGCAAAAATGGGTCACTATCTAAGGAAAGAAGTGAAAAATTTAGTTCAGGCTGCCTTATGTAGAGTAAATATGCCTGGCGTCACTGAGCTGCCCTCAACACCATGGACTGTACATAGTGCAGAGAATGCAGCTGACATATGTCCATTTCTGTGGTACAAATTGTAACTGATGTGAACTGAGAAAAAGAAGGAAAATGAATTCTGTTTAGAGATCAAATTGCAATTACTTACAATATTTTTCTCAGTCATTTTAATTTGCATTTGCTCTCGGATTGGCAGTGTGCAAGCACAGTTCACCATCTAATGAAAAAAGTGAAAAAGAGATGCCCAGTTCTGTGGCACAACTGAAATGAATTGCATGAAATAAGTCACAGAAATGAATTGCATGAAATAAGTCACAGGAAGCACTGTTCAAATCCCATCTCAAGATCACATTGCACTTATTCCCTATATATATGTAATGTATTTTTTAGTTATTTTTAATCGGCATTCACTCTCATCTTAGCAGCATGGAAACACGGTTCCCTACCACAGGAAAAAAGTGAAAAATGTAGTTAGGCTGCTTTATGTAGCACAATCACACCGGGCAGCAGTACACTTTCCTCAACACTTTCGACAGTAGTGAGTGAATAAATTTCACCTGTTGTATAGCTATCTCTGTGGTGCAAGGTATAAGTACAGTAAGTTTAGATAAAGAACATGGCTGGTTAAGTGTTCAATTCCAGTGAAAGTTTGCTGTTTCAGTGGGTGTAAGAATCCCATTTGCCACAACAATTTGATTAGGACTGTAATAGTAAAGAAAAATGATACTATTAAAAATGTTTCCTGCAGGCAATGTACCGGTAATGCTTGCACAAGTAAGTTTTTCTATTTATCATATATCATTAATGTTTCACAACTAACCTCAAGCTAGTGAGTGTCCACTTTCCTAAACCTGATGCTGATGATGATGGACACAATAATTTTATTATAATCATCATGACTCATCACATATCAAAACAATGTTTTTGGGACAATTATGTACTGTGAAGTATATATGTAACATACCCCAACCTGTATTATTCAGCTCATTCAACTGTATCCATCTGAAATATATTTACAAACAGAAATAATGAGTTTTATATAAGAATGCAATGCCAGAACTAATTAAAACCATATACATGCAGGCCACTCTAAAGTGTATCTCCATTAATTTCCAAATTAGTATCATTCTAATTTCCATGCTAGAAAAGTAGTTGTCCTGTGGTAATGTCACTTAATAAGTTAAGTTTCAGTTTTTGCATGCTTTATCCAATGGGTTCGATTACCAGTTGGTATAACAATATTTTAACATTGTGTAAGCTTCAACATCTTAATATGTCACAATTAATCTTCTTTTTCCTAGCATACTGCAAGGGGTAAAAGCCAAGGCATTAAGCACTCCATTGTTGAACACCAGAACCTGTGTCAATATCATGCATGGCAAAGCTAAATGCCATGTTTCACACCTTTACTGCTATGTGATGTAAGTAGTGCCAGTGTATCTGTCAAGGAGTCCATCTCATTTCAGTTGTGCAAATACAGTTGGCAAGGTGGTTCGTCATTGTGCAGAACTGGTTACCCAAGAGATATGAACTGGGTGCCAATTCAGACATATTTTCTTAGTTTGATTTTTGCAGACATGGCTGGTGAGGGAGAGATTGGTGCTATATTTAGAGCACAAAGGTGGAGTATGGAGGAGTCTAGGATATTTGTGGCACTCCTCATGAAACACAGCAGCCATAGGCTGCTATAGGGGGAATATACTTGGTTTCAGTATAAGGCTGAGGCTTGGAATAGCTTAGCCAAGGCTGTCTTCAATGAAGCAGGCATTCCATGCACTGGGGAACAATGCTGTCACCACTATAGTGACCTTAAGAAACACAACCAGGACATCCTAAGCCAATATGAGGCTGAATTTAGGACTGCAAACACCCTCCCCAGTTGTGTAAGTATACTGACCCATAATCTGTCTATGATATGGCATTAATTATGTAGCCAGACAATGCATTTACTCATTATAATTTAATATAGGTATATATTTCTTTTGTTTTTCTTCCATACATCTGTGGAGGAGATAGATGCAAATGGTGAGGTGCACTAAGATAAATTAATTCACCTCATAAAGGCACAGGGTAAGTATGACTTGGGTACAAATTCAAGTTAGAAATTACTTTTCTTTCCCTCAAGCACTAGCACCTTGAACAGGAATACTTCAACCTTCATCTCAAGTATACATGCCTTCCCTAAAAACTCTTGCTGCTTGCATTAGGTTTTGAGAACAGCAGTTTAACTATGTGTGAGTTCAGTACCCAGAAGCAGCAATTGCTTTTTATTACTGGATAAGTATTCATACAATAATGACAACAATAAAATGCCAGGAATAATTAAATTATGGTAATTGTGATTATTAAATTTGAATGCATATTTCTTACCCATCATAGGGAAACAAAGGCTGTTGTTTGTTGTATCATAACAGTGAGATTTGTTTATTTATTGACACACAAATAACTTTCCATCATATATGGATGTGGCAAAAGTGTAAAATAGTAAATTATCATACATGTTTTGCCAAACAAAGTTTAATGCAAAATACAGTACTGTGACATGCTGTATCTAATTATCCTTTGTTTTTCTCTCCCCGACACTCTTTCACTCTCTCTCTCTTTGTAATTTTTGGAGGGGTTTATAATTTATTAAGAATCTGTTCTTTGCAGGACTTGCTGCTGCAAAATGAACAATTAACAGCACAGAGAGGCAGACTGACTACTGTGGCTGTGCCTGCCATACGTCTGGAGATGGCAGCACAGACACCTAGCACTTTGGGCTCACAACCTGTCAGTGTTGCCTCCACAACCCCTACCCTACCTGATCCAACTCTTTCAGGTAGCTCTGCCCTGACTGTTGGTGCAATGGCACACTCCAGGAGCACTAGAAGTGGAGGTGGTGATTTTGTCACCCAGTAGGATTGGACAGGGCTGGTGGATTATATAATGGAGAGGGGCCTCAGAGCATGTATCAGCAGTATTGAAAAGGTCCTGTGTCAGATTGCATAGATGATGCCATGTGTGGCACTGGCACAGGGAGCTGTCACAGGAGATAGCGATGACAGTTCTAAGGGAGAGGACTAGATTCTCACTGCTCTCATGCTGGATGTGGGTGTGCCTCTGATGTTCCATACTACCCCCAATCATGATGTCCCCCAGCCTTTGTCACCATTACCATCCCTATTTGTCTTGCATGTCCTGTATTTCTGTGTATGCTTCTTAATATATTCTATCTACTTAACCATTCCTCTTTCTCTCCCTAAAAAAGAATAAAAAATGGGCACCTGTCCCATTAAAAAAATTACACCCCATACATAGCTCTCCATTTCACCTATGTGTCATCTTGACACAACTGATTTGGTCCAGTTGGCCATACAACATCATTCTGCTTTTGTAACCCATCACTGATGTGGTGACTTTGCAAAGTCATGAATCTGTGTGCACATTTGTACATTTATATTAAGAAGAAGTTGATAGCTATGTTTCTCTCTCACAACCCTCTTGGAAATTCCTATATTCTTTCCTGTGTGTCCTACACTCTGCTTGCCAACTTCATTTTCACCACTGTCCTATCCACCCCTTTTCACATGTTTAATTTGGTCAAAAAATTGATTTACACACAACATACATAGCCAGAAATGACACATGAAAAATTCACTTTATACCCTTGGCATTACCACAGAGGTTGGCATAGTCCAGCAATGCTGAGTGACAGTGAATGCTGTTTAACTTATTACTGGAAAAGATGAAGATTTCAATGTAATCTGCAGTGGTTCAGTTACTTTCACATAAATATATTTAAATCTGCATTGCTATGAGAATACAGAGTAAAGGCTGATTAAAGGCAGTATTGTGAAATGGTTAATGTAACAGTTCTTAGGCTGCTGGATGTCATAAAGTAGGAATTCCTTTGTCACATTTTAACATAATTACCCTGTTTATAACCTGATGTTTTTGTATAGTGGCATGTGTTGTATTATAGCTGTAAGTCAATTTATTAATTCATAGCATTTTATATTCCTGTCAATATATTTACTGCAAATGTCTGCATTTTTTCATATAAAACATTTCCTTAAATAGTGAAGCAAGACATCATTTGCAAAAGCATTCAACTCCAACAGGGAGCCTTATAAAGACAACCTTATCCTGCTTATCTATTCATGTTTATTGCACTCTTCTTCCCATTTTCTGTACCTATCGCAATCACTTTATTGTACAGAACATGACAGATTAATGATGATTTAATAAGAAGGACTAACACACACCATGCAAATGTTCCTACGTGTCCCACAAACATATTGTTGCTATTCTTCTCTGCATCTGTCTCTATCTCTCACTCTCTGTTTACTCCTTCTGCTTCAGTAAGTGTCACCATGCTTCAGATGTGTTATTTTAATAGTGTAGAACAGCAATTGACTTGTGACATGATGACCTAATGCTTGGATGCATAGAAAGATTTTGACTAATTTCAAGGGTTTGACTCCAGCCATAAGCTAAGTGTTACTGGCTGTTCTTGTACACTATTTTATGAGTACCTGTTGGCTACATATTGTTATGAGCCACTATTATCCTCCTTCTCTCATAAACTACTTTCTTATAGGTTCATATGTTCATAGGATGATAAAAGGCTATTAGCCTGAAGGCCCTTATAAGCCTAGCCAAGGATTTCACACATGTTCCTTCAAAGTCAGCACCTGTTTCCCCTGTCCAGCAGAGACACAGGTGGGATTCCAGGGGTGTATTTTCTGTTTCAAAACTGGCCAGCACCTTGGCGAAACCAAAATCTATTTAATAGTGGTAACTCCAAAAGCTATAGTTAAACTATAGCTGTAACAAAGCAGTCAAACCTGTTTAACCATCCATATGCCTTCCTCAGTGAACACAGCACACAAGTATTTCATGGTATAAATACACATCACATTTACATAATTAATTAAAGTTGCTCATTGAGACCAGGTCTAAACAACTCCCCTTAGTCTGATGATCCAGTTACGTTACTCAGCACTTAAAATAGAGTGCCAACCCATTTGCCCTGTATATTCCCTTTTATTATGTCAGTAATAGTGAAATTGAACTGTGCTGTAATATGTTGTAGAGCATGTTTATATAGTGAGCTAGAAGCTTTTTTGTTACAAATATCACTGAGATGTTCAGAGACCCTCACCCGCAAAGACTTAGATGTTTGGCCAACATAAAAAGCTGAGCAAGAACAACTGGCTAAATAAATCAGCCAGTCTGTGCTACAATTGCCAAAAAAATGAAATGTCACAAACCCTGGAAGTATTTGCACTGGTAAAACTCTTAGATTTACAAACATGTTGACAAGCTGAACAATGACCACAGGGAAAACAACCCTTCAGTATATCTCTAAATAGGGTCGTTTGTGATGAATTCATCTCTCTGCTGTATTTATAATGACTAAAATGTGACCCCAAAGTGGGGCCCCTTCAGAAGGAAAACAAACACCTGGGTCCCAGAATTTCTGAGATTCTATCATCTGATTTAAGGATACCCCAATACCGATCAACAATGTTTCGAAGAACATTGGTATTACGCCCATAAGTAGCAACCAGCCTAAGATTGGTATTATCATCCGTAACTCTAGATTTATATGTTAATAAATCAGATCTGGTTTGTGCAGACAACCAATTACTAGCAGTCAAAATGGCATTGTGATTATAACCTCTTTGATCAAACCTGTTAACAAGATAATTTTGGAATTCCTGATAAGATTATTTCAGAGAAACATATCCGTTTAATATTGAGGAATTGAGATTTGGGGATGTTATTAATTATATGTCTGGGATGATAGCTGGAAGCATGGAGTAGCGTATTATATTGGGGATATTTCTGAAACACCTTGGTACTAAGTGTTTGGTCCCTCCAACCTGCAATTTGAATAAGTCCCCCTCACACTACACCATTATAAGACACTCCTGATTGAAAAAACATTACTCTGAAAAACTTTACCAGATACGAGTCTTTGAAGTCCAACCTGCAATTTGAATAAGGTTAATACCATAACATGTACCAGTACCTTAACACTCTACCTATGTACTGTTCCATGCTGCCCTGGGTCTGAAGGCACCTCTAGGCTCCCTCCATATTGTGTAACCTAGCTAGATTTTCCCCAAGGATCTTATCTCTTTAACCTACAAATCTACCCTGCACACAGTAATTTCATCTGGCTCCCCTGCACATAACCCATAAAATATACCCTGCAGCTCTTAATTAATCTCTGCAAGGGGGCAATCTATAGCTTAAAATAGCCCATACATTTGGTGTAAAACTAAACCAGTAAAATACAACCAAAAAGATACATTTGGAGTGAAATTAAACTAGTACAATACAGCCAAAAAGATACATTTGGTGTAAACAGAAACAAGTGAAAAGATACATTGGTTGTACAAAGAAAAGAAACAAGTAAGCCCAGGGATATAACTGGAGTCAGTGTTAGCCATTGCATTGCATGCATTCCCTGGTCTAGATCTGATTACACTGTATTATATGGCCATCCCCTCCCCACCTGACTGTGGTATTTATCTTCCCCCTATAGCCTGTAATAGGTTTTTAAACTCTGGGAGCCATCTTTAAATTTCTCTAAGCAGATGCAGTCCCTGGTGTTGTGAGCTCCCATGTAAGCACTGGAATGTTTGATTACTCTTAATTGTTTTTTTTTTTGAAAATGTAAACCTTTATTTTAGCCTTTTTTACTGCTATATTTGGCAGTGTAAACATTTACCAAACTATTATCTTATAGCGATAGTCGCTGGAACTGT
Organism: Protopterus annectens; assembly: GCF_019279795.1. Lineage (NCBI taxonomy): Eukaryota > Metazoa > Chordata > Ceratodontiformes > Protopteridae > Protopterus > Protopterus annectens. The sequence goes on from NC_056727.1 coordinate 412,791,558, forward strand.
GTTTGTTTTTCTGTGTACTGCATGCTATTGTTTCACATATTACTACTGCTTTACTTAAGTGCATGTTATCCTTGTCATAAATATTGTTAATTTTCTCTTTGCATTTTGTGGCTGGAACTGTTTGTTTATTGAGTACTGCATGCTATAGTTTCACCTACTACTGCTTTACTTAAGTGCACATTGCATGTGTTTCTAATGCAAACATAGCAAAGGCTATTTGGTTAGAATTACGCCGTGGTAGTGGGAACGGATAACAGAACTGCATACTATATGTCTGCTTTTAGCCTGATTAGCTGCTTGATTTTAAAACTATACTAAGACTTCCTAAACTTGGAATAGCAACTCTTTACTTGTTATGATAAAAATCTGTTAACAGAGCTGCTTACCATATGGCTGATCTTAGCTTGTCTAGCTACCCGTTCTCCTAAGGACAGATTTTACAAGGAAAACGTACTTGATAGCTGTTGTCCGGCATCTAGATTAAATGTTTAACATCAAACAAGGACACAACATCGTAGAAAACCTTAATTATTACCTGCATCATAGTCTGATTGCAAGAGTAGTCTATAAAGCTAGTATTACATTTTAAATGTTTGTTAACCATTTATGTAACTAAAAAGCATATACTGTGCTTTGTAGCTGTATGGAACTCCTGTATTGCCATATATTACATAGTTTAAATGACAGTGTTATGCCTGCTTGACTGGTGACTAGTTATTAGTGCTGATAAGGTCTTTCTCATAATAAATGTTTTTTTTCTAGGTAGTCCCCCTTCAAACTACCCCAGTATAAGACACTCCTGAATGAAAGGATGTTACCCTGAAAAACTTTACCTGCTACAAGTCTTTGAAGTCCAACCTGCAATTTAAATAAGGTTAATACCATAACATGTACTAGTACCTTAACACTCTACCTATGTACTGTTTCATGCTGACCTGGGTCTAAAGGCACCTCTAGGCTCCCTCCATATTGTGTAACCTAGCTAGATTTTCTCCAAGGATCTTACCTCTTTAACCTACAAATCTACCCTGCACACAGTAATTTCATCCAGCTCCCCTGCACATAGCCCATAAAATATACCCTGCAGCTCTTAATTAATCTCTGCAAGGGGACAATCTATAGCTTAAAAATAGACCATAAATTTGGTGTAAAACTAAACCAGTAAAATACAACCAAAAAGATACATTTGGAGTGAAATTAAACTTGTACAATACAGCCAAAAAGATAAATTAGGTGTAAACAGAAACAAGTAAAACGATACATTTGGTGTACAAAGAAAAGAAACAAGTAAGCCCAGGGATATAATTGGAGTTAGTGTTAGCCCCCCTGTGCTCGCCCTCTCTGCACTCAGGCTCACTCCGCTCCCCTCCCTGCCCCCTATTTCCACCCACCCCCACTAGTGCTACATTTCAACTAAACTTAGCCACTCCCCTCATACTAATCACCAATCACTGAATCTGCCCCACCCCAGTACCCATTTCCTTCCCTTCCACTATTCCACATCCTGTAAAGCACAGTCTTCCATCTAATTACCTTACAATCACAAACAGCACCTCTCATCATCCACCACACCCACTACATCCCAAGCAGATCTCTCACTCATGACCAAACCCAACCAAACCATGCCCAAACTACCCAAACCCACATACATACACCTCTTACTATTGCTCCTAGGTGTGTCTACCCTCCCACTGCTAACTTCTATCACCAACCACCAAAACAACTTAATTTTATCCACATACCAAAAAAAACTACTTCCACTAACATTATTACAACACACCCTTTTATACAGCTAGTCCCATATCACTACCAAACCTTCTTTATTCACCACTATACACACAGAATACAGTCATCAGACTACCAGTCCCAAACAACTATAAAGAACTTTAAGACCCTAAGCAAACTACTCAAACTCTATTTTTACCTCAGAACCCAACTCATTAGCTGTGGTGATATACACCTAAACCCAGGCCCACAAAATCTAGGAGCCCTAACCCTCAACCTGAATGGTACCCTACTCCACCAAGACAAATCCATGCTCCTCATTTTAAATTTAAATATCAGAAGTATACTAAACAACGTCCATGACCTTCATGCACTACTCTCCTTTTATCAACCTGAGATAGTCATACTAACAGAGAACTGGCTTAAACCAGGCAACCACAACAATGAAATCACTCCACCAGGTTACAATATAATTCGTAGTGATAGAATAGGTAAAAAAAAAGGGGGGGGGGTGTTGCTATAGTGTATAAATCTCACCTCATCCTTGAGAAAGTAAACATAACAACCCCAGACCTCGATAAAGTTGAACTCACTCTAACAAAAATAAACTTAATGATAGTAAACACATCAACATCATAGGATGCTACATCCCTCCAGGCAACAATATCCCTATTACAGAACAACTCCTAGAATGGATATCTAACTCCCTCCCCAGGAAAGCATAGTATTAGGAGATCTTAATACTGATTGGCAAAACTGTTCCAGTCATAACCCACTTTCCCATATTAACCTACATGGCCTAACCCAACTCATCACTTCCCCCACAAGAACAGACAAGAGAACCAAACACCACTCCACTCTAGCTTGGATACTCGTATCCCACTCATCACTGATATCCCTAGCAGGGTGTCTACCAGACACCCTGAGTGACCACCAAGCCACATTCTTACTCAGATCAAAATAACCACAACTGACCCAAATATCTACGCACCTAATTAAAAACAAAAAACATTTTAACCGCTCCAACTTTATAAATTACCTAAAAATGTGCAACAGGACCCCCCCCCAAAAAACCTACCTCATGATGAAGCTGTACTATATTTCAATACTACCATCTTAAACACTCTTAACCATCACGCCCCCCTCCAGAACAACAAGAGTTAAAACTAAATATGCCCCCTGGTTAACCCCAGACACAAAATCCCTCCTCAAAAATAGAAACAAGGCCTGGACCAACTACCTCAACAGTAAATCCCAATTGAACAAACAAATATAAGCTGAACTATGTAACAAAGCCAAAAAACTCACCAAAACAGACAAAACATCTTACTACCAAAAGTTACAGGATAAGCACAGGAACAACCCACAAAAGTTTTGGGCAGCAATTAACTCTATTCTATGACCAGGTAAAACAACTACCCCAACCCCAAAAATATATAACAACCAAGAAGACATCCCCACTCAAGTTAATAAATACTTCACAGAAACCATCCAGACCCTTGCAAACAACCAACCCTATGACAACATCCCCACCCCTGCAAATCCACCCCCCACCCCAACTAACAATTGCCCCATAATTGCTGGAGCCATGTCAGACTCCAAACCAGTTACAAGTGGCATCCCACAAGGCTCAGTCTTGGGACCTCTCTTGTTCAGTATATATTTCTTGGAGGTACAGGCCAACACGGAAGGACTGTGGCTGACCAAGTTCACAGATGACTGCAAACTGGGCGCCATAATCGACTCTCCAGCTGACACAAGCATCCTCCAAAAGGGCCTCACAGAAACAGACAAGTGGTGCCAGAGCCATGGCCTCAAGCTAAACACCAAAAAGTGTATAGTCATCCCCTTTGGCAAAAACAAAGTGCCCACAAATTACCACATAGGTGGTAATCCATTTAGTACAGAAGAAGTAATTAGGGACCTGGGGACCCAAGTTGATAGCAATCTCTCATTTGACAACCATGTGGCCAAAGTGGTTAGAAAAACATTTTATATAGCCCACCTAATCATGAAGGGATTCACATCTAGATCAAGGGAGGTCATCGTGCCTCTTTACTCATCCCTCATCAGGCCCATAATCGAGTACAATGCCCCTTTTGGGATGTACCTTACCAGACATCTGCAGCAACTGGAAAGACCCCAAAAGTACCTCACCAAGAGGATCAAAGGGCTCAAACAGATGCCATAAGCTGCCCGGTTAAAGAAACTCCAGCTCTACTCAGTGGCATTCCGCCTGCTCAGAGGCGATCTGTGCCTGACGTATAAAGCCATGTCCAACCCAGAATTAAGGGACATGCTGCACCTCAAAAAATCCAAATCCCATCGAGCTACGCGCTCGAGAGACTTGAACCTCAGCACTGAAATAAATAGGACATGCTGGAGGGACAGATTCATAACCCAGAGGCTCCCTTCACTCTGGAATAAAATCCCAGTCCAGGTTAGGCAGAGTCCCTCATTGACTCTCTTCAAGAGGAATCTTGATGAGTGGATGGGAGATCATAGTTTTACTCCAGGTATCACTTCTGTGTCGCTGTTAGACAGAGGCACAGTATACTAACCTCGAAAAAGGGCATAGCAAAATTAATTTAAAATGGGTGGCGAAAGCCAAACATACTCTGGCTAGGCTTATAAATGCCCTAGGGCAGATAGCCTAGTATGAACCTATGAACCTATGAACCTAAGTTCAGCTTCCACCCAGAACCAATCAAATCCATTGAAAAACTACTCCGCAAGCTCAAACCAACATCTCTAGCCACAGATAAATTACCCGCTGAATACCTCCACCTGGCTGGAGAAGCCATATCATATCCTGTCTCCATCCTAATTAACAGATCCATATCCGTGTGTATAGTACCCAAGCTATGGAAAATATCACATATCATCCCTCTATATAAAGGGGGAATCACCCTGGAACTCAAGAACTACCACCCTATAGCCCTACTACCCCCTTTATCTAAAATTTTAGAGAGGGTAATACACAAGCAACTAATGAAATATCTCCTAGAAAATAATCTAATAGCAATACAACAACATGGCTTTAGACCCTTCCATAGCACCAGCACCACACTAACAGAATTCACCAACATTGTCAATACTCACAGAAACAACGGAGTCCTTATATCTGCCACCTTCCTTGACTTGTCCAAACCATTCAATATGGTTAACCACAATAAACTCCTTTGTTCACTAGCAACTCTAAACCTTACCACCCCTGCCATCTTCTGGTTCAAAAACTACCTAGAGGGAAGGAAACAAGCTGTTATGTGGCAAAACCAACTCTCCCCCTCCCTACCAGTCTCCCTAGGAGTACCCTAAGGTGCCATACTGGGATCACTTATTTTTACCCTCTTCATAAAATCAGCTCCCAAACAGTATTCCTAAAGCCTCAATAGTGCAATATGCAGATGATACCACCATAATATGCGCAGCCAAATAAATCAATTGACATCCTTCACTCCCTAACACAAGAATTCTTTTCCCTAGCAGAAACTTGGATTACAAACCAAAGGCTCATTCTGAACCCAAGTAAATCAAAGCTAGTACTCTTTAGCTCCCACAGAGCCACATCTCCCACTGATTCTTTCTTCATCTCCTCCTTTAACAAGACCACAATCACCCTCACAAATCATACCAAACTCTTAGGGGTTGAAACAGATAATCACCTTAGATTTGACCTACATATGTCTATAACCATAAAAAAGTACATAAAAAAACTTGGCCTACTGTATCGCAATAAACAATTCCTCACTGACCACTCCAAAACTGCAATAGCGAGGATTCACCTACTATCCACCCTACTTTATGCCTCCCCCATGCTTACAAATCTCCTCAAATCCGACCTAAACAAACTTGATAGTTGTTATAATAAGATAGCCAAATTCGCTACAACCTCTACCATCAGAACACATCACTGTGAATGCCTAAAAAAGCTCAATTGGCTAGAACTACCTCTACTACTTCAGCTCAATCAACTGTCACTAGCCCACAAAATAATACATAACTCTGAAAAACCCCAGCCCTACAAAATCTTTTGCAACCCTATACAACTGCCAGGCCCTTGAGGTCTAGCACACAAAACCTCCTCAAAGTAGCCAAATATAACAATGAAGTTGGTAAGTCTGTCTACAGCCACTTTATAGCAAAAACCTGGAACTCCCTTCCTGCCCACATAACTGACAACAAATCCCCAACACAGTTCAAGAAACTTGTTAAAACTCACTTTTTTAATAATCAGCTGTGCTCCTGTATCCCCCCTGGCTAATGTCTCATTAGAAGACTTCACCTAACTTAAGTAACTCTGCTAAGCCAACCAGTCATAGTACTGTACCCACTTAGGAATGTTAATCTACTGCTCATCCCATCTCTCCAGGAGTTAGGGAAAACTACCCCAGCAATGTTGTGCTTTCCATAAGCAACTAAAGCCAGGAGAAGACATATTATAAATCAATTTGTTATCCTTCTCAACTAAAACCAGGTGAAGACATATAGTAAATCAATTTGTTATCCTTCTCAACTATAGCGAGCATCATCTGCTCTCTCGGAGCCTTATTCTATGCCTCTCTGTTTTACTCTGATAGTAAATCTATCACAGGAATCCTAAACTTAGGAATATCTTCTAAAATGTAATATTATATTGTAGAGAATGAATGTATCCTATCTGTTAGTTAATATGTATGTCAAAGTCTCTTCTATGGAAATTGTATGTCAAAAGTCTGTCCTTAAAACGATGTTTTGTAAAAAAAATGTTCTCTTGGAGCTTTTCTCCCTGGGCCACCACTGAAAATGGACTTGTAATCCAGTTGGACTCTCCTGGTCAACAAATGTAAAATAAATAAATAAATACAGTCACATCCAAAAAAATAATTTCCATGGAAAGATAATGTACCGTGAATTCAATACCCCACTCTTTTTCATTCAAATATTGAATTAATTCCTGTAAATAGGTCTCATCTGTTCTCCATACCATCCAGCACTCATTCAGATATCGTCTCCAAATGTCAGTTTAAAAAAATGTATACATTATGACTGATGTTATAAATCAATTGTTCCTCAAGGAATCCCATGAAGAAATCTGCATATATGGAAGCGAAAGATGCTCCCATATCAGTACCTTTGAGTTGCCAGTAGCATTTGCCGTGAAAATAAAATACATTCTTGCTAAGAACATGTTCAGTCATACAAATTAAGAGTGCATTAAAGCCTGGTGGATATATATTAGCCCTTTTCAACCAGTATTCAATGGCTTCTAAACCAGCCCAATGAAGAATACTGGTATACAATGTGCTAATATCCAAGGTGCACATAAGCCAATATGGTTCTAACTGTGTGTCTGATATGATATGCAAAAATTGTGTGGTGTCCTGGATCCTGGACCTGATACATGGTAATAAAGGTTTGAGATATTTAGTTAAGAATGCTGATAGGAGTTCATTCAAAGAGCCCCAACTCGAAACAATGGGTCTACCCGGAAGCTTTTTTAGATTTTTGTGAATTTTGGGTAACAAATAAAGATATTGTGACTGAGGGTCAGCAACAGTAAGATGGAAACATACCATTTTGCTAATAATCCCCTCAGCTAAAGCATTCTTAAGAAAATCATCAATTTCCTTTTTAAATCTATCAGTGGGATCCAAAGGCATATACATGTAGAATCGACCATCTGATAATTGTCTTTTAGCCTCAGCTAAATACATGGCCCAGTCCAGAACCACCACAGCCCCACCCTTATCTGCAGGGAGAATGACTAAATCTTTTCTATCTTTTAGATTTACAAGGGCTTGTTTTTCTTGGTTGGTAAGATTAGATCTCTGAAGCTGAAATTCAGACCCAAAAAAATGCAAATCCTTTAGCACACACTTTTGGAATGCAGCCACATGTCTATCCATCGGAGGCATAAATGAGGATTTACAAAATATAAAATCAGTAGATCTTTGAGTATGTGATTGAGACTTCTTCTTTTGGCTTTTCCCAGCTAGGGGTCACCACAGCGGATCACCTGTCCGCTTATGATTGGCAGTGAAGTTTTACAGTGTCGAGTTGCCAGCCTGGCTCCCAACCTTCCACAGAAGGCACACACACACACGCATTCACACCTAGGACCAATTTAGAGTGTCCAATCCATCTACAGCATGTCTTTGGGATGTGGGAGGAAACTGGAGCACCTGGAGGAAGCCTACGCGACCACATGGAGGACATGCAGACTCTGCACAGAAGGCACCCCAGCCGAGGATCGAACCGGAGAACCTCCTGCTGTGAGGCGACAATGCTAACCACTGCACCACCATGGCTGCCCTGTGATTGAGACTGAAAATGCAATTTTAAATTAATCAAACGGCAAAAAGACATAATGTCATTAGCAAACGTATCCTCATAAACCAGAAAACCAGGTATGGAATTTAAACCTTTATTAAGAAGATTAATTTCACCATCTGACAGCTGGTACTGATGAAATGTTATGCACTTTATGAATAGGGCTTACCAGGGGTATCAATACTTCCAAAAGTTTTTCTATGTTTCCTGGATGTTGCAAGTTTACAGCCCCCCTGTGTTTGTTCCATCTAAAGGGTCAAAACCCACAAATTTCTTCACCACAGGTGAATCAGAACTGTGAACAGTTTCTACCTCAGTGGCCGAGGATGACTTGTCTCCAGAAGTACCACTCAAACTAGTAGTGGTCTTCTTGAGAATGGAACGTGGTCTTTTCCTCTTGAAAGTGGGTTTGGTATTTTCATGTTTTGCAAACTTAACATTTTTGCCTGGTCTGAATGGTTTACCTCTTTGATAATCATTTACATCCCTATTAAATTTGTGTACTTTCTTGTCCTTGAGCTGTTTCTCAAGGGAAAACAAATCCTGAACCAATTTTTGAAAATGTGGTGTGTAAAAAGACTCCCCCTCATAAACCTTAACTTGTTCACAAATCTGATTGACTTCAATAATATATTTGCCAATCATCCGTTCATAATAAGAGAGTAAAACCTCCACAAAAGACATGGAGGCCTTTTGCTGAGCTTGAAACCAAGCTTCAGATAAAGAATCATCTATAACATTCACTAGAGGTTGTATACGTATTCTTAGTCCATGTGGAGTAATACCTTGAGTCTTGTAGGCAGTAAATAATTTTAAATGCCACACATTCGTTCTTAGTGACTTCATGCTCTTCGTTAGCGGATTGAAAATGGTGTTGCAGATATATGAGGGATCATTATTGTCAATATTATAATATCTTCGCAAACTGCCAGCAATAATATTGACAATAATGATCCCTCATATATCTGCCATGTCTTTTGTGGAGGTTTTGCTCTCTTATTATGATCAGATGATTGACAAATATATTATTGAAGTCAATCAGATTTGTGAACAAGTTAAGGTTTATGAGGGGCGAGTCTTTTTACACACCACATTTTCAAAAATTGGTTCAGGATTTGTTTTCCTTTGAGAAAGAGCTCAAGGACAAGAAAGTACACAAATTTAATAGGGATGTAAATGATTATCAAAGAGGTAAACCATTCGGACAAGGCAAAAATGTTAAGTTTGCAAAACATGAAAATACCAAACCCACTTTCAAGAGGAAAAGACCACGTTCCATTCTCAAGAAGACCACTACTAGTTTGAGTGGTACTTCTGGAGATGAGTCATCCTCGGCCACTGAGGCAGAGACTGTTCACAGTTCCAATTCACTTGTGGTGAAGAAATTTGTGGGTTTTGACCCTTTAGGAGGAACAAACACGGGGGGGGGGCGCAAACATGCAACATCCAGGAAACATAGAAAAACATTTGGAAGTATTGATACCCCGGTAAGCCCTATTCATAATGTGCATAACATTTCATCAGTTCAGCTGTCAGATGGTGAAATTAATCTTCTTAATAAAGGTTTGAATTTCATACCTGGTTTTCTGGTTAATGAGGATACGTTTGCTAATGACATTATGTCTTTTTGCTTATTTGATTAATTTAAAATTGTATTTTCAGTCTCAATCACATACTCAAAGATCTACTGATTTTACGTTTCATAAATCCTCACTTATGCCTCTGATGGATAGACATGTGGCTACATTCCAAAAGTGTGTGCTGAAAGATTTGCATTTTTTTGGGTCTGAATTTCAGCTTCAGAGATCTAATCTTACCAACCAAGAAAAACAAGCCCTTGTAAATCTAAAAGATAGAAAAGATTTGGTCATTCTCCCTGCAGATAAGGGTGAGGCTGTGGTGGTTCTGGACTGGGCCACGTATTTAGCTAAGGCTAATAGACAATTATCAGATGGTCAATTATACATGTATATGACTTTGGATCCCACTGATAGATTTAAAAAGGAAATTGATGATTTTCTTAAGAATGCTTTAGATGAGGGGATTATTAGCAAAATGGTATGTTTCCATCTTACTGTTGCTGACCCTCAGTCACAATAGCTTTATTTGTTACCCAAAATTCACAAAAATCTACAAAAGCCTCTGGGTAGACCCATTGTTTTGGGCTGGGTCTCTTTGACTGAACTGCTATCCGCATTCTTAACTAAATATCTCATACCTTTATTACCACTTATCCGGTCCAGGATCCAGGACACCGCACAGTTTTTGCATATCATATCAGATACACAGTTGGAACCACATTGGCTTATGTGCACCTTGGATGTTAGCACATTGTATACCAGTATTCCTCATTGGGCTGGTTTAGAAGCCCTTGAATACTGATTAAAAAGGGCTAATATATATCCACCAGACTTCAATACTCTTTTGATTTGTATGACTGAACATGTTCTTAGTAAGAATGTATTTTATTTTCACGGTAAATGCTACTGGAAACTCAAAGGTACTGCTATGGGAGCATCTTTCACTCCTATATGTGCAGATTTCTTCATGGGATTCCTTGAGGAACAATTGATTTATAACATCAGTCATAATATATACATTTTTGTAAGTGACATTTGGAGACGGTATCTGGATGATTGCTGGATGGTATGCAGAGCAGATGAGACCTATTTACAGGAATTCATGGAATATTTAAATGAGAACAAGTGGGGTATTGAATTCATGGTACATTACCATTCCATGGAAATTATTTTTTTTGTATGTGACTGTAACTAGGGAGAGGGACCAAGCACTTAGTACTAAGGTGTTTCGGAAATATCCCCAATATAATATGCTACTCCATGCCTCCAGCTTTCATCCCAGACATATAATTAATAACATTTCCAAATCTCAATTCCTCCATATTAAACAGATATGTTTCTCTGAAAAATCTTATCAGGAATTCCAAAATGATCTTGTCAACAGGTGTATCATAGAGGTTATGATCACACTATTGTTTTGACTGCCAGTAATTGAGTATCCACACAAACCAGATCTGATTTATTAACATATAAATCTAGAGTTCTGGATGATAATACCAATCTTAGGCTGGTTACCAGTTATGGGCGTAATACCAATGTTCTTCAAAACATTGTTGATTGGTATTGGGGTATCCTTAAATCAGATGACAGAATCTCAGAAATTCTGGGACCCAGGTGTTTGTTTTCCTTCCGAAGGGGCCCCACTTTGGGGTCACATTTTAGTCATTATAAGCACAGCAGAGAGATGACTTCATCACAAACTACCCTATTTAGAGATCTACTGAAGGGTTGTTTTCCCTGTAGTCATTGTTCAGCTTGTCAACATGTCTCTAAATCTAAGAGTTTTACCAATGCAAATACTTCCAGGGTTTATGACATTTCATTTTTTGGCAATTGTAGCACATACTGGCTGATTTATTTAGCCAGTTGTTCTTGCTCACCTTTTTATGTGGGCCAAACATCTAGGTCTTTGCGGGTGAGGGTCTCTGAACATCTCAGTGATATCTGTAACAAAAGAGCTTCTAGCTCACTATATAAACATACTCTACAACATTATATAAAGATACTCTACAACATACTACAGCACAGTTCAGTTTCACTATTATTGACATAAATAAAGAGAATTGACAGGGCAAAATGGGTTGGGACTCTATTTTAAATGCTAAGGAACGTAATTGGATCATCAGACTAGGGGGATTGTTTAGACCTTGTCTCAATAAGCAACTTTAATTAATTATGTAAATGTGATGTGTATTTATACCATGAAATACTTATGTGCTGTGTTCACTGAGGAAGGCATATGGATGCCAAAACCGGTTTGACTGCTTTGTTACAGCTATAGTTTAACTATACCTTTTGGAGTTGCCACTATTAAATAGTTTTTGGTTTCACCAAGGTTCTGGACAGTTTTGAGATTGCTTTTAGTGTTGTGGGCCTTTGCACCAGCTGTACTTGTGGTTCCTTTGTGTGTACATGTATTTTCTGTTTCCCATCCATTTGTCTAGGTTCCTCTTAAAGATGGCTAGAGAGGTACTCTGCTTGATATGGAGAGGGGGTCTATTCCACAGATGGCTAAGTCTTTGGGACACAAATCTATCCCACCAACAAGTTCTATTAATGTCACAGACCAGGTTAAGACCTTGCGTGTGGGTTGCATGAGTGGAGTTTGACTTACAGTTGTGCAGTAACTCCATCAAGGGTGGGTCTGAGATGGCCTTGTATGATAGAAACAGGTCACCTCTGAGCAGTCTGTACAAAACTGAGTATAGGGACAGGCCTTTTAGCCTATCTGTATAGGATCTGTGTTTGAGACCCTGGATTTTACTGGTCAGGAATCTCTATGGTCTCTACAGCTGCTGCGTGTGCTTGGCAAGGTACATGCCAAAGGGGGCATTGTACTTGATAAGGGGTCTGATAAGGGAGGAGTACAGGGATATTATGACCTCTTTGTTCCTGGATGAAATACCCTTATTTATGAGGTGGGCTATGTAGAAAGCCTTCCATACAATGGAGGCAAATTGGTTGTCAAAAGTCAGGTTGCCATCAACCTGGGTGCTCAAGTCCCTCATGACTGATTGTTTGCTTAGTACATTGTTATTAATGTGATAATTAGTGGGGATGCCATTTTCCCCAAAAGGGACAATGATGCATTTCTTGGCATTCATTTTGAGGCCATGCTTCTGGCACCAGTCATTAGTTTGGGTACTGCCCTCTTGGAGGATGTTCACATCACTAGGTGAATTTAAGACAGGGCATAGCTTGCAGTCATCTGCAAACCTGGTTAGCCACAAACCACTGGTTTTACCTTGCACCTCAGAAAAGTATATCCCAAACAGTAGAGGCCCCAAGACTGATCCTTTGGGTTCACCACTCATTGCGGGTCTACTAGTAGAGGTGGCTTCCCCTATTTTGACTGAATGGGTTCTATCAGTGAGCCAATTATTTACCCATCTTGTAACATATGGGATGATGCCTAGCTGGGAGAGTTTATCTATTATGCCTGAGTGGGGAATAGTGTCAAAGGCTTTGTCTAGATCAGAGGAGGTGGTGTGCACTGTCTTCCTCTCATCAATGGCTTTGGTGATTGTTTCAAAGAAGTCGACCAAGTTTAACAGGCATGATTTCCCTTTGACAAAACCAAACTGTGTGGGGTCAAAAGTTTGGAGGTTGACAATGTCCTTGTTTATAAGGTCCATGATAATGCATTTCATGACCATGCAGATCAGGCTAGTTAGGCAGATCAGTCTATAATTGCCTGGGTCCTTGAACGCTCCACCTTTGTGTAGAGAGATCACAGTGGCTGTCCTCCATTCAAATGGGATGAAGCAGGTGCTCAGGCTTTGGATGAATAGGGTGATTAATTGAGCTAAGATCTCACGTAGGATACAGCCAGGGATGTTATCAGGTCCCATGGAGACTATACTTTGCCTTTGAGAGGACATTAAAGACCTGCTCCCTGGTGATAAGGGGATTGGACAGGTGCTGGGGATATCCTGGTTTACTGATGGGGGTACGGGGGGGGGGTGGTGGTGAAATTTTTACTGAACTGGTCTGCCACCAGCTTGGCTATATCTATGCTGTTTGTGTATGTGGTGTTATTGACCACCAGTTCAGAACAGATTTAGGTGTCATCTTTGAGATTGCAGACATATGTGAAGAAGGCCTTGTGATTGTCCTTAGGGGAAGTGGCCAATTTGGCTCAAAGTTAGCCTTAGAGGATTTCACCAGTGACCTTATTTGCTTGTTCAGACAAAGGGGAGATTGCTTCTAATTTGGCACCTGCTCCTTCTTGGTCCTGGACAGCAATTTGTTCCTTTTATTATAGAGTTTGCTTACTGCTGCTGTCCACCAGACAGGTTTACTCTTCCTTGAGGAAGATGATTTGGTCCTGTCAGGTGTTGCTAAGTCCATACAGCTATGAAGGTGCTCATATAGTTTTTTGGTGTAGGCTTGGACATTAGTGCTAATTCCAACTGAAGGAACAGTGGCTGTGAAGCTGATCTGAGGAGATTGTAGTCAGCTTTGGAAAAGTTTTTTTGTTTGCCCCAGATTGGGGGGGGGGGTCAGGGGAGATGGTGACTTCAAAAGTGATCGCTTTATGGTCGGATCTTACCAAGGAAGATGACACTGTAGGGGTGCTGCAGTGGCTACTCATGTTGGTTAGGACCAGGTCCAGGATATTTTCACCTCTCATAGGGGTATTGATCAGCTGATCCAATGCATTGGCATTGACAAATTCGAGAAATCTCTAGGAATTCATGTTTGGACTAGAATAGGTCTTCCACTTTATGGCTGGGTAGTTAACGTAACCCAGGATCAGGGTAGAGGGTTGAATCTTGATGGATTCAACTAAGTCCAGATAGGTGGAGTGGGCGTTCTGAGTCATGGTTGGGGGTCTGTAGCTAGCTATGATTTGAATAGGTTTTTTTGTCAACAGTAAACTGTACTTGGAGTGTCTTCTGTGCGTCATACCATTTGACCAGCCTGGAGGTGTGTATGTCTTTGATAAATATTGAAATTCCACCTCCTTTGGCTTTGTAGCCCTCCGTTTTGGGGTCTGAAAGTATGGTAGGATGAGTAACCTAGTATTTCCTGTCTCCATCTCACCCTGTCAATGTAGCTTCTCCTTTTTGTATCATTATTCAGATCATGGGCAACAAATGCAACTATGGTTAAATGCAAGAACACAGATTATGGCAATATCTTGTGATTTTATTGCCTTTGTCCACATTATTCTGTTGTGCTCTGCACCACTGTGCTAAGCTATTTTTATTCATTTTAAGAGTTTGATGTCCAGCTTACAGTGTTCAATAAGGTAATGAAAATGAATACATACATTCATGTTTGATGAAATGTGTCAGGCAAATGTAAACTATCAGAAGTATGACATCCTGCATGGTGTGCTTAGATAATACTCAGGTATAAATGTTTTTCTTTGAATGCTCTAAAGATTCATATCCAGGTTGATGAAAAAATGTTTCAGGATATTTTGTCTGACTCCTGTAACTGTAAATGTTGGCTACAACCTTTACCTAACACATCATTATCCTGCTGCTATATTAATGTGCCTGTTCCCTCTCCCTAATGTGCCTGTCTTGTACAGATCTTTGTATGAAAGTCAGTGCAGGGCAACACAGAGTACAGCTAATTCCTCATTCTAAGTTCAACACTTCAAGATATCATTATGTAAGCACTAAAAATTTGCCATTAGCAGTGCAATTCAGCTTGGCGGGGCTGCACTCAAAGAGTGAAAAAAAGAAAATCAAATAATTATTGGTTTAGGTTGTACAATGTTTGTATGTCTATATTACTTTTGTCAATAGCTGATCTTAATTTCAGAATGATGTTGACTCAATAAATTTAGTTGTTTAATGTATGTCTACTTTACTGTTTTTACACTTGTAATTGTGTTACAAGTTGAGTTAACCTATTTTCACATAACCCATCACTGTTATTCTGCAGTACACTGTCTTGTCTACATCATATGCATGTCTTGCATGTTTGTCTTGCCATTGCATATAGTGCAAATATGAGGAAATAAAAGTATGCAATCATCCTGACATGAAGCCACAGGAAACAGTAAATGTCTATGGCATCACATAATGTGAAACATGTCAATGTCCCTCACAGTAATGCAATGTACATGAAGGGCAGTATCTAAATTTTAGTAGAGAAGTATGTTGTTACTTGAGGCAGTCATAGTTCTGTTACAATGACCTGTGCACACATATGCATTTGTTGCACAACCTGTGATGCACATATCTGCTCCAAACAGTGGATTTTAAAAAAAGTTCAAATGTCTTATTTCACATTAATGTCAATCTTCTCCAGTGGTGCTTGCAACTAATACAGTGCTATTTAAATAGTATAATTAGATGGGTAGGAGGTTCAATGCCCAATGTGAGAAACATGCTCCTAGAAGGTTCCTAGAATTTATAAACTCAAATGCTATGGAACAACTAGTCACCACTCCCACAAGAGGGGAAAACATACGGCACCTGATCATCACCAACATGGGGACTCTATGCTCCATACCAGTATACCCCTCGCTGGTAAGATCGGACCATAAATTAATCTCATTGGATGTCCACATCCTGAACCCACCCCCATCCCAGAAAACCACAGTGAAAAACTTCTCTAAAGCAAACTTCTCACTCCTCAAAACCGAGGTGGAATCCTTCAAACCCCCCGGGCCAGTGGAAACTACGGTCCAAACTGTAGAATCCTTTATAACAGCATTCTATGGACACCTCCAGGAATGCATGGATCATGCAATCCCAAATAAAACCAAGACCCAATCCCCCAAATGCAGGCATCCTGTCTGGTGGACCCCAGCCATAAATAAACTATACAACAGAAGGAGGAAGCTACTACATGATAGCATGATAGAGCAAAATCCCTAAAAGGGAAGGCATCTCTGATCAGTATTAGCAAAAAACTACGGTCCCTCATAAAATCATCTAAGGCCAGCTTCGAGAGAAAAATTGCACAGGACACTAAAGATAATCACAAGGCTTTCTTTAGTTATGTTAGGAACCTGGGTGGCAACTCCCAGGTATGCTCAGAGTTAGTCCAAAATGACAAAAAATACACTGAACCCACAGACATTGCCAACATCCTGGCTGACAGGTTCAGTGCAAACTTCTCCCCCCCCCAAAAGAGCAAATATCTATCCCAGCTGAGTGCTTCCCCCCTAACATCTCAGATGCTCAGGTAAGAGCCACCCTCTCCAAAGCAAAAAACACAGCATCAATGGGACCAGACGGTGTCCCGGGCTGCATCCTACATGAACTCCAAGAAGAGCTGAACCCCAACATAAAGCTACTGTTCAATCTCAGCCATACTACAGGAAATGTACCCAAAGAATGGCGTACAGCAACAGTGGTCCCTCTCCACAAAGGTGGTACCTCAACGGACCCTGAAAACTACCACCCCATAAACCTGACTAGTCTGGTCTGCAAAGCTATGGAGAGGATCATCATGGAACTCATAAATAAAGATATTGGGGACCTACAGACACTGGATCCTACCCAATTCGGCTTTGTTAAGGGCAGATCCTGCCTTTCGAACCTGGTCAATTTCTTTGAAACAGTCACCAAGGCCATTGATGAGGGGAAGGTGGTCCACACAGCCTACCTGGACCTCGCAAAAGCCTTCGATACCATACCCCACTCGGGCATCATAGATAAGCTAGCCAGCTTCAATATAAACCCTTATGTCATAAGATGGGTTGCAAACTGGCTCAAGGATAGAACCCACATGGTCAGAATTGCTGGAGCCATGTCAGACTCCAAACCAGTTACAAGCAGAGTCCCACAAGGCTCAGTCCTGGGACCTCTCTTGTTCGGTATATATTTTTTGGAGGTACAGGCCAACACGGGAGGACTATGGCTGACCAAGTTCGCAGATGACTGCAAACTGGGCACCATAATCGACTCTCCAGCTGACACAAGCATCCTCCAAAAGGGTCTCATTGAGACAGATAACTGGTGCCAGAGCCATGGCCTCAAGCTAAACACCAAAAAGTGTATAGTCATCCCATTTGGCAAAAATAAAGTGCCCACAAATTACCACATAGGTGGAAATCCATTAAGTACGGAAGAAGTAATTAGGGACCTGGGGACCCAAGTTGATAGCAATCTCTCCTTTGACAACCACGTGGCCAAAGTGGTTAGAAAAACCTTCTATATAGCCCACCTTATCATGAAGGGATTCACATCTAGATCAAGGGATGTCACTGTGCCCCTTTACTCATCCCTCATCAGGCCCATAATTGAATACAATGCCCCATTCGGGATGTACCTTACCCAACACCTGCAGCAACTAGAAAGACCCCAAAAGCATCTCACCAAGAGGATCAAGGGGCTCAAACAGATGCCATATGCTGCTCGGTTAAAGAAGCTCCAGCTCTACTCAGTTGCATACCGCCTACTTAGAGGCAATCTATGCCTGACATATAAAGCCATGTCCAACCCAGAATTAATGGACATGCTTCACCTCAGAAAATCCAAATCCCTTCGAGCTATGCGCTCGAGGGACTTGAACCTCAGCACAGAAATAAATAGGACATGCCGGAGGGACAGATTCATAACCCAGAGGCTCCCTTCACTCTGGAATAGAATCCCAGTCCATGTTAGGCAGAGTCCCTCACTGATTCTCTTCAAGAGGAATCTTGACGAATGGATGGGAGATCGTAGGTTTACCCCGGGGATCACTTCTGTGTCACTGCTAGAAAGAGGCACAGTAAACTAACCTTGAAAAAGGGCATAGTAAAACTCATTTAAATTGGGTGGCGAAAGCCAGATACACTCTGGCTAGGCTTATAAATGCCCTAGGGCAGATAGCCTAGTATGAACCTATGAACCTATGAACCTATGTATGAGTGTGAGAGTGCATTTAGCACTTGATGCTGTTTCCCCAGGGAATAATGCATTTAACTCTTCATACAGCTCACTTATCCCACTTTAAACATCCTCCATGAAACACACTGATGAGATCCTCCTGACAGAAGTGCACTCTCTACCCTTTAAAGTCAGACTGCTCCTGTGGTGCTTGTGACTAATACAGTGATCTCTAGATAGTGTAGCTAGATAGGTAGAAGGTTTGATGCCTGACAAGGGAAATGTGTGTGTGTGTGTGTGTGTGTGTGTGTGTGTGTGTGTGTGTGTGTGTGTGTGTGTGTGTGTGTGTGTGTGTGTGTGTGTGTGTGTGTGTGTGCAATACTTGTTGCTGTATCCACTTTTCCTGAGAAGAATGCATTTAACTCTTCACATACCTCCTTTATCCCACATTTTACTAAAACATCCTCTAGGAGACACACTGATGAGGTCATCCTGACAAAAGTGTACTCTTTCGCCTTAAGAGTCAGACTTCTTCTAGATTGTTTAATATATATAGCTAGGCAAGAAATCTGATGCCAAACATGGGAAACTTGTGCATGATTGTAACACTTGGTACTATATCCACTTTTTCAAAGAAGAATGCATTTGTGTGCACACATCTCCTTTTACCTACTTTTTTCTCAAACACACTGAAGAGGTCATCCTGACAAAAGTGCACTCTCTCCTAAGTGTGAGATTTATCCTGTGGTGATTGTGACTAATACCCTGCTCTGTGGATTGTGCAACTAGATAAGTAAGTCTGATGCATAATATGGGAAGTGTGTGTGTGTGTGTGTGTGTGTGTGTGTGTGTGTGTGTGTGTGTGTGTGTGTGTGTGTGTGTGTGTGTAATAACTGGTGCTGTATCAACTTCCCCCAAAGATAATGCATTTAAATCTGCATACAGTTCCATTATTCCACTTTTTACTGACACACACTAATCAGGTCATCCTGAGAAAATTGCAATCTCTCCCCTAAGTGTCAGATTTCTCCTGTGATGCTTGCAAATAATACAGTGGTCTGTAGACTGTGCAACCTAGACAGGTAAGAGGTTATGATTGGGAATTTATGTATGTGCAACACTTGGTGCTGTATCCACTTCCCCTGAAGAGAATGCATTTAAATGTGCACACATCTCCCTTATCCCACATTTTTACTGAAACATTATCTCTGAAACACACTGATTAGGTCATCCTGGCAAAAGTGCACTGTTTCCTCTAAAGTGTCAGACTTTTTTCTCTGGCACTTGTAATTTATATTGTTGTTTGTAGAGTGCATAACTAGATAGGTAGGAGGTTTGATGTCCAACACAGGATATATATGTGTGTGTGTTTGTGTGTGTGTGTGTGTGTGTGTGTGTGTGTGTGTGTGTGTGTGTGTGTGTGTGTGTGTGTGTGTGTGTGTATGTGTGTGCCTATAACACTTTATGCTATATCCACTTTCCTTAAAGAGAATGCATTTAAATGTGCACAGAGTTTCCTTATCCCACTTTTTACTAAAACAACATCTTTAGGACACATTGATGAAGTCATTCTGAAAAAAGTGCACTCTCTCTCCCTCTCCTTAAGTGTCAGACTTCTTTGGCAATTGTAATTAATACAGTGCTTTCTACATTGTGTAACTAGATAGATAGGATGTTCAGTGCTCAATATATGGCAGTTGTGCACGTGTGAGTGGGGGTTCTTACAGTTAATTAAGCATGTGCTCAATCAACTTCTAATCTGCATAAGCATTTTAAACAACTAGATGACACTACCGTCCCCTAGTCCTACCTTTCACAACCAGAACTTCTTTGCACTACAAAAGTGTATCTAGATGTACTGTTTGTTTTCTTTATACTCTACTGAGTACAATTTTCTATCCATTACTTAAAGAAACTATGGCTTTTTCAGGCCAGTCTATGTACACAACTGAGTAAATGAATGCTTCCAATAGGAGTCTCATACTTTGAAAATATATCTATTTCATGTTTTTAGACAGAAAGTGATGCAAAAATTTGTTAAGTGGGGGAAACATTTCCATTTTTCAAATGACAGGTAGTTTGTGGGGCAGCAATAAGAGAACACAATTACAAAATTATATTCTCTGACTAGACCCCTGGTTCAATGACCTGATGAGGTCATTCTTTCTAAAGTGAGCTATTACACTTTAATTGTCAGACTTCTGTGGTGCTGGTTTCTTAATACTATTCTTTAGAATGTGTAAATACACCAGTGCTTAAATTCTACAAGTGTGTCTGCAAATGTTTTCAGGATTGCCTTACACACATTTGAGTACCAACATTTACAATCCCAGATGGCTGTAAAAGTCATTTTACCAGGCACATCTCCTTGGCAATATGCTGCTGATGTCTTCCCTTCATTGATACTGTATTCCTGACTTGAACAGTGTTCGCCTGTGGCACTGGCTGCTGATACTGTCCTGTATAGATGGTGTAAGTGAATAGGTAGGTGGCTCAAATCTATCACTGCTTAAATAGTGTGACTTTTTACTGTCATATACTATTGGCCAACTCACAACCACCTTTATGCACACTTCAATTATGAGATGGAGTTACATTGGCATACTGTTACAAAAGTAGATCTTAGCAACCCCAGGGGAAATCACTTTTTGGCCACACGATGATTACATAATGCTACCATAGCTGCAGTATCTCACAGTTGGAGTGTGCATTCTCCTGTGGTGCATGACTCTGATACTGAGTTTTATGTAATGTTTAACTACATGTATAGGATGTTTGAGGCCAGCTGTGAGGGTGTCTTTCACCCTCATACTGTGAATAGTACTCTTCAAATATATATATATATATATATATATATATATATATATATATATATATATATATATATATACACACACACGTGTGTGTGTGTGTGTGTGTGTGTGTGTGTGTGTGTGTGTGTGTATGTGTGTGTGTGTGGGTCTATATTACAGCGTCAAACTCACAGGAGTTTGAACATTGCAATATTGAACCATAAAGTTCAAAATCCGATTATGACGAAAACACAGAACAGCGATTTTTTTTGCAGGGAAAAAAATTGCTGTCCCCGTGACAAAAAAAACCCACTTTAAACCCCCACACCCCCCTACTTAAATATACCAACTCCAAGATCGCATCACAGTGGAGAAAATAGCAAATCCCTGAAAACTCCCCACTGATTTTTTTCCCTAGGAAAAAAATCGGTGTGCCGTAGCTTCGCTATTTTCGTATTTTGAATGTTTGGGTCCGATTTTACAACATTTGAACTCCTGTGAGTTCGACGTTGTAATATAGACCCCGTGTGTGTATGTTGTGTAGTTGAACAGTATTATTGTACACTTCAATCACTTTTTAGCATAAATATCCAGCTAATAAACAGTGGGATGTCATCCATTGAAATGCATACTGTGCTAGTTGTACATCAACATGTTGGGTGGCACTTTACATTCAAGCACTAATGTTTAGTGAGCTTGTTTAGTTAGATCAAATCCAGCCATATCTGCTCAGACTATACTATGTCAATCTTACTGTGACTGTACATGTCACTAACACTAAGTAGAGACAATATAAGTACCAGTCCAACACAGCTGCAGGCAAAGCCCACAAAACTTTAATAAAAATAAGAAATAAAAAAGTAAGCGCTTTCACGGTATATTCCTACCACTTTTTCAGAATGAATACTAAAGAACACCAGAGTCATTTAAATAGCACATCAATAAAACAATCAGCACATCAATTAAGCATACAATGGTTAAACTGCCAGTACATAAAAACACAAACTTATATACAGGTGTCAATGTTTCAAAGGTCTGGCTTTCAAAAAAGGGTTTAAGAGAGACTTATACCACACAGTTCCAAAATTCACCAACGAAAATAACAGCCAAACTTGTAGAAAGATTTTGAGTTTTATTACAATTCTGGTACCTCGGCCTTCGCCTTCAATGGAATAACTGACAATATGAAATACAAGTCTTTATATACCACTTACAAAAATTAGATAATGATATAATTAATCAATCAATCAATAAAGTATTTATCCTAATAAATAACATAGAAATGAATAAATAAATAAATAAATCATACACATTCCAACTTGATTCATTTTTCATTTTTAACATTCAAATTTCCAAATTCATTCCATTTGGAAAAAGAGTATTAAAATTAATAATATATATAGACTCCAAATTTAATAATCTTTTTAAAAAATTATTGTCAGACTCCATTGACCCATAAGGTTTAGCTACAACACTAAAAATTAAATCCTTAACTGCACCCCCATGTTCTTTATGGAAGTGACTAGCTACCGGGCTATCTAATCTTGAATTTCTAACATCCCCCAGATGTTTTAGAATTCTTGTTTTAACCTTACGTTTTGTCTGTCCTACATACCATTTTGGTACTGGACAGTTACACCCGATAACATAAACAACCCCAAAAGAATTACAATCAAAATAATCCCTGGCATTATATAAAAAAACATTAATTCTAGTCCCATCTATGTTCCTAATCTTATTACATACCTTACATCTTCCACAAGCATGGGCACCTGCATTTGCTACCTTAACCCTATTTTTCTTACTTCTTATTAGTTCTTTTAAATTTTGGAACCTCCCAAAAGAAAATGTCAATTTCCTTGGAATAATATCCTTTAAGCCATCATCATTCATAATGATAGTCCACAATGCCAATACTGTACTTCTAAAAATATGGGAAAATCCTGAAAATCTGGAAATAAAAAATATTTGGTCCCAATCAGCACATCAATTAAGCATACAATGGTTAAAGTGCCAGTACATAAAAACACAAACTTATATGCCAGTGTCAATGTTTCAAAGGTCTGGCTTTCAAAAAAGGGTTTAAGAGAGACTACCTCATACAGATGCTGATTCCTGTTACAAAAAGCTATGATAATTTCTCATATAGCAATGCTTTTATTCAGCGTAATGATGACATGTGATTAAATTTTCCTTACATAACGTATGTATGGCCCAAGTGACTAAGACGACATTTTGTATGTTGTTGATTTAGTACAGCAATTACAGGTGCACATATCCCTTGCAGCAATAACACAATGTAATGTCTTCAGATCTTACAACTGTAGTGATACCTCTGCCGTGGTGCATTCATACTGTACAAATTATGTATTTAAAGTTGTTAAATGCTCACGTGTTCAACATCCACGTACTATGCCTGTTAGTGGTGTGTGACCTTATACTGTAATTCATGAATGGCATCCACCACAGATTTAATGTGTCCATTTTCAGTTGAAAAGGCCTCCACCATCTTTTTTATACAACACAAATATCTGATGAAATAAGTTAGCATAGGTGGAGTGCCACCATTGTGTTTGTGGTTCATTCACATTTCATTAGGCAGTACAGTTACCTTGCTTGCTGTTCAATTCCTGAAAGGGCAACATTATATGAATGAATGTATGTATGCTACATAAACACCATTGAGCCTAGTTATTCTTATCCATTTTTAAGTTGGATAATGAAATATCATCACATACAGTGATTGTATGGCAGTGCAATAGTTATTTGGGGGATGTCATGCTATGATTGCTCCTGGTATACGTGCATTGAGTACTGGCTTGTACAGCATACCTACACGGGGAAAGGATGTGGTTTAGTTCTGGTACAGTGTCTGTAATACACAATGGAAATAGCTTCCTTGACAAAGATGCATTGATCTTGCTCTGCCCACTGTTGTGTGGACAGCAATGTGCAACTCCTTTCCAGTATTCTGGCTAAATCTGATTGTTCATATTATATTTGTGACTGTTTTCTTAATGCACACATTTAATTCAGTGTATTGTGACAGCCTCCATTGCTATCTGAGCACTCTATCTTTTATTGCTGTTGCAGTCATTTGTGTCTTTTCCTCATGGCCAGTAACTTCAAGCTCCAGTTTGGGTTCTTATTTTACAATAAACAAGGCATTGCACATTTGCTACTGAACCCCCTGACTATAACATTATACTTTCTTTTTCAACTTGCAAATGGCATGTAAAGTAGCAAATACAAGTTAACTCTGCAGTACATTTTTATTATTAATTGGGAAATGAGCTTGCAGTCCCAGTTAAATTAGTTGTTAGCAAGGCTTGCATCTTCTTCTCAGTTAAATGTTTGTAAAAGCAACTGCATCAGTTCAGTCTAAGGAAATGTCTGTGACTGCCCCCCCCCCCACTTTAATAGTTTCCCTGGGATTCATGAAGCTCAGCGCAAGGAAGGCGGTAGGCTTGCGCCGACAGTGCGTCGTAAAGATGGCGCAGTAGTGCCAAATGCATATTAATGAAGGCGCGCTGCCGCCACAGCCACGTGCACAGGAAAGGAGCGCGAGTGCATAGGGCATGTTGAAGTGCCGCACGGAGGCGTGGAAGTGCCAGCTGTTGACGTGCAACCTAAAATGCTTGCATATAACAAGTTGCAAGATAGTAATCACATCTACCAGTGGCCGTGGATACTGAAACGTATGCAAAGCATGCAAGAAAGTTTCTGCGAACACAAAATGAAGAAGCAAACACAAATGCACGGTAGGGAATAAAGGATCCCTATCCCGCGAACAAATGACATGGAAGACCGTGTGGCCGTAGTCCAATACAGTGTAGATAGCTATACCAAGTGGAAGTGAAACACATCATATGTTAGCGAGCCGCCAGTAGTATGTCCAGCCCAATGGTTAGGGTCACCAGCTGACCCATAATGTGAGGGAGGGTGCACAGCTGGGCAGATGTGTCCATAACAAAATACATGATAAATGTATATATCTAGTGACCGCATGTCCGAATCATATCCCACAAGGCATGTAATAGTCACATATAAAAGATATGTCCATATTTCACATACCAAATGTGATAGGAAATAGAATAAGCATGTAAACAAAACAGAAGGAGCATATAAACAGCTACAACAATAAGGAAACATGTAGGCTGAAAGGAACAGTATTATCCGTACCGTCGACTGTGGGTACGTGCTGTCCAGTACAGTCGGATATGTGTACGGAATATATCCCATCCTGGACATAGGAAAAGGTGGCATCTTACCAATGAGTAGAACAGTCTGCCAAAATCCGCAAATCAGCGGTACAAGCCGAACTTGTCAGGATGTGTTACAGTTGAACGGGTAGTACCCGGGTATATCAACCATGTATTGAAAGTTAAGTATGGGTGTGTACCTATGTGCGTGAAGTATTGCATGTGGAAAGCAAACATGGCAGGGTAGTCCACACAACCATGCAGGTACCTGACATAGGTAGGGTATTCAATGTGTTACTCTGGCCTTGTCATGGGCCAACAACCAAAGCAGTGATGTATGGGGTGTGAGGAATATGTGTGTGTGGGGGATGGGTAATGGTACAATCCTTCAAGGTGATACTGTGTCGTATGCAGAATAGGTGAACCGGAGGTGTATGACGGAGCAGCGGGTGAAGCTGAAAGAAACACAAAAACATGTATAAACAGCTGCAATACAACCAGACAGGCCATACTGTAGAACACAATCCCACAAACATATGAATATTGAAATGTGTGATACAAATGTATAGACATGTCACCGGCACATACCCACAGATTGGTCCTGATGGAACTGGCCATAACAAATGCAACACACCTGGATGCATAATGGACTACCCAGCATCCCCTCCACATCACACAACCCACTCCCTTACCTGAACGTCCACAAAATCCAGCCATACTTGGCCTACTGGTTTGGTGCAGCCACATCTACACATAGTGACCACTACGCACATGTAGTAGGTAGTGTCACCTTAGGCAGTTGCAGGATTGCACACTATGTATCCTTTGCATGTAAATCCCCAGCACATTTTCATAACGCCAGAAAAATGGTCGGTATTTGTCTGGTTTTGGTCTTGTCCAATTTTTGGGATATCTCTCATGGGATACGTAACCTGTGCAAACATTAGAATGGAAGACATGAAGTCCAGTCCTGTAGATATCTGGACACAAGTTGGAATGTGCATTAGTGGTGCACTACACTGTCCAGCCCTAAATGGTCATGCATAACCTACTACCCAGGATCAAACACCTGCCCGTGATGCACGTGTCCCGACACAAATAAGCGAGAGAATATATTGCACACATTTGCATAGTGGCACATGGTATAAGGGTGATGAAGGCACTGACGTAAACAGGATACCCCTGATCCACTGTGTGAGGGACAATTAATGTGTGTGTAGGTGTGACCTGACCAACAATTGTACAATGCCAAATGTCCTGTGACCATAGGAAATAACTATGCATCATACTGCATGTAACAGTTGCCTAAAGCGGTCACGTCAGGATAGAATAAACGTAATTCGTGCAAGAAACAGGCAAACAACAAAAGTGCCAAAGGTATAAGGCTTATAGCTAGGAAACAAATGAATGTTCTAAACCTGCACTGACCGTGGCTATGTGTTGGCCCAAACAATCTGGTGTCCGCAGTAGGGTTCTCATCTGTCCAGCTTTGCGAGGGACAGTCCATCATTGGACAGTTGTGTCCTGACAAAAGACATTTCAAATAGCAAATGTCCTGGAATTGTAGGACATAATTATGTCCCATATGTTATGTAATGGTAGCAGAAAATAATTATTGCAGTATCTACAATACCTAAATGTTACAAGAAACAGAATAAGCAAATAAACTGCTACAACAATAGGCTTTTATGTAGGCAAATAAGTAAAGTTCTATCCGTTGTACTGACTGTGGGTATGTTTCAGCTTGTAAAATCTCGTGTGTTCCGAAAATGTCCCGTCTTGGCCATTTGAAAAGGTGCCAACCCTAGTCACCGGAATACAGCACAACCCGTACATATGACAATGTCAACGATACCAATGGTCAGAGCATTCGCACAATAACTGGCCAGACCCTTAAAAACTCACAAAGCCAGTGACCTTTGGGGGAAAGGTGTTGAATGAGAATGACTACTTACAACAATGAAGAGTAATAGACGCATTTAACTGCAGAAAATTAGTAGTATTACGAATCTGTCAACACGTTCCAAGTTAATATGGTAGACGTGTCCGTGATTGTCCCTAAGTTGTCATAGCCTTGTCCCTGTCACTGTAGACACGAGTTCCCGAGTATCACAGAGGTCCCTACACTGAAGTACACCAACCAACTGTCCCATCTGTTGACAGGACTATTGCATACCTGTAGTGATTTCATAACCGATGTCCAGAATAATATTTATTGTATGTATAAATGAATGAAATAATCAAATGGGAAGGGAACCCCCCCCCCCAACCTGCATTATGTAGTGGAACCACTCCCCGCCCTAAATTATGTAGCACCGAACCAATGATGTGGTCAGAGGTGTCCAAACACCTGCGTCTGTAAACACAGGTAGAATGTTAAACTCTGGACTAACTCTGTCCATGTGCTACATCTGAACTTTGAACAGCACCAGGGCAGTGCTAGTCACCAGTTGGCCGAGCCTAAACCCAGACCAGCACATGAACACCCTAACAATCAAACACGCGTATGTGCGAGGACTATAAGTGTTGGAGTTATGAATATCCTTGGAGGGGGTAGACTTGCAGCACGGGTCCAGAGTAGTAGGAAACAGGGAATGTCCTAATTGTAGTACTGTGGTTTTCCTAGCAGGAGAACGGATGCCTGCTGTGTAAGGGAAGCAGTGAGGCATATGTCAGAGTAGCTATGGATGATGGGTATACATATAAATGAGCCAGAACACCAATAGTGTAGTGGTTACAGCATCCGCCCAACGTAAAGGCATTCCCAATGCAAGTACGACTATAGCACATATTAATTGTGTAATGAATGCCTCTGTGCTGTAAAGCCAACATTTATACATGTAAAGGTGACCGCGTTCGCATGGGTCCATTAACCGGATTCCATCAAAGTTGTACTGTCATAAAGAATAAGGCACATGTAATCCTAAAGATGTGCCTGTAAACATATGTAACTCAGAATAAGTAGATGCAAGTGGGCCTGCTCGGGTGTACGCAGCTATTAGCATAGCAAATATATATATATATATATAGTTAGATAGATGTGTGTATAGATAAATATCCACAGACATAACAGAAATATGCAATTATATATCTACATATCTATATATATATTAGGAACGCTGAAAGATGAAAGAAAACCTAAGGGTTGTGAAGAGAATCCAGAGCAAGTTAGGAATTATGAAGTGCTCGCAGTGTATGTCACATAAAGCTGCACAAGTGTGAGTAGAGCACCGCTCTCCACACCAGAGGCAGGGCTATACCAGTGGCCATAACATTGATGAAGTACTACGTCAACATTGTAAACAGATGGAATGTAGGACATGTTGCGACCACCTACACTTGTAACCCGCAAATCGTTCGTAATCCATAACACCAGGAAAGGCACGTATGTGCAAATATGAATGGATGGTGAGCCTGTGAATACACGAGGTGGTACAAAATGTGTGTAGAGCCCCAACGCTCATGAGAGGGCAATGTGTAAAGGTGTGTCATGGCTGTGATATTAGGTGTATAATGGCTGTTATGCGGGGAAACTCAACACGGGTGTGCAGGAGAAACTATGGATATGCGAGTATGGACACAGGAGTGATAGGGTATGTTGCGCCGGGTGCAATGGAGCGGCCCGTGGAGGTCAGCTAGTACGTAGGTGCGATTCCCAGATAGAGCATCATTTGCGTGGAGACATGCGTGAATGGGTGTATCATTGTTGGACATTGTGCGTCAGGTCTGGCAGCCTGGCATGTAAAGCCTATACGCCACTCATGAGCTGAATGGAGTTCTGCTGTGACAACCCCAAACCGGGAAAAGCAGAAAGACACAACTACATGAAGACAACAATTTGTCGACGTACAGTCACAGTAACACAAGCACACATCATATCAACAGTAATAACATGAATGTGTACAGAAACAAACACAGTAGCAGGAATAAAAGGCTGCGCATACAAGGAATAGGTCGAATGACACTATTACAACCCAGTTAGCAGTGGCACCCCAGACATAAAAAACTTGCGACATCTGTCCGCTGTATAATGTGCAATATACTGAGCACAAGTTCACCGGAGTGAAGTGTCGGTGTCAGAATGACTAAGGCAATAGTATGCCGTTGAAGCAGGGATAAAACCAATATGCATGTGTAAGTGTCCATGTCCGAGAAATGTATAGGTTAACGGACACACAGATGTATATATAGATAAAAACGTATATATACACATAGCTATATTAATTTACATACACATATATATCCATACGGATATATATATATATATATATATATATATATATATATATATATATATATATATATATATATACACACACACATAAGGATATACTATGGCTATATATATAGATAGATATATATACACAAACAACAGGTAGTGATATATACACATAAACACAAAACAAGCTATATGTCAGTGTAGATATACACATTCACATAAATAGGTTACTTCACAGCAATTAGAGGTAACATATTTACAGCCCGGGCATTTGTGACTGGGAGGTCCAATAAAGAAACATTGTACCCCCCCACATCGCCCAGCTAGGCCGGACAGACATACAGACAGGCAATACAGATCAATACACTGCCGCTGTCCAAAATACCGGTAGGAAAGGACCAGTGGGAGAGTTTTGTAATTTCTACACTTTAAACATGGATAACGGTGTCCCTTACGGGACCCCAAAAATTCAGGGTATGAAAGAATCTGCTGACACTAATACGAGCAGGATGTAGGTGTACATGGAACAGTAGGTTGTGCAAGTGTGATAATACATGGGTTGACAAAATGTATGACATGTGTCCCGGGATGGGGAGAGTGGGCAATGTGTAGGGATGTGCTCATACCCCAGCTGGGCTCGCAGTAAGTATTTGTCATGACTGCTGTAGAGGGGTGCCAGGTAGGTGGACCATGGGTATGCATTAATGGGCTTAAGTGTGCAGGTGCTGGTTGGCAGAGATGTAGTAGGCCCACCCAGTGGAAGTCATTAATATTCCTATGTGAGCATACATATGCCTACACCTCCCAAACCTGAAGAGCACATCTACTGGATAGTTTGTAAACCATCGGGGAATACATAGAGACCTACACAGTGCTGTGTACCCGATTAGCATGGACGTCCATAGTTATGTATCAGAATGTAACAAAGTCCAACTAAACACTGCCAGAACTACTGATATTAGGTGTATAGGTGGCGGAATACAGGTAATGACAGATGACAACATGTATGAGTCATAAGCGGCATGTACCTCGACAAACTTGAATGAATACATATGTTCTGTGACTGTGAATGTGTCTGGTTAATAGAACCAATCATCTAAATGTGTCCCGCAGGGTGTTATGCATTGTTCCTGATACAGTATTCATTCACACCCATTGGTATGTGAGTTCTGCTTCTGACGGAAAGTGCATAAGTTGCTGACCACCTCAAGTAGATGACAGCATAATAGAAGAGGTTAAACACCCGTACACCTGCGAGGGACACACCCGTCTGGGCAGTTGTGTCTTGCAAAACGACAGTTATGGCACATGGCCTGTGAGTTCGGGAATGGAGGCTATATAGTGTGTGTAGTGGTGTCAGACATCAATTTGTTGTATCAGTAACAGCTACATGTAATAGGAAACAGTATTATCAGTTATAATGCTACATGAATAACCTTAATGTATGCAAACCGTGGAGGTCGTCCATGTACTACTGGCTGTGGGTCAGACCTCTCAACCAATTGGGGACAAATTTCAACAGAATCACAGACAAACACAAGGGCAATCAGGGACACATTTAAAATATTAGAGCTATTAACTGGAAACATTGACGGAATCAGAGCATATGAATTAATACACATTTTCTGAAGTAAAAGAAGTTTGTAACTCTTAATTATTGTCATTATTCATGAAGTGTAATTCACCACCTTTCCTCCAAATGTCACTAGTTTTAGGAGGGATTAAGAGGGACAGAGTTAAAATCTGAGTCAAAATCAGGGACGGCCCTGAAAATCAGGGACAGTTGAGAGGTATGCTGTGGGTATGTGTTGCCTCGACACATGTGATAGCTCTACATATAGGGTCTATAGGGCCGCCACCAGTCTGAACTGCCAAAGTGGAACCTGCTCTGTAGAACTGTCAGATGTACCAGGGCAGAACATACTTACAGCCATGCATAGTACAGAAATATACATATCCAAGCAAATTAAAGCGTAGTCTAGCAGCAGTATAGTTGCTTATGCTACTACATATGACATATCGACGTGTCAGGTATACAAGACCTGTAACAAGCAACCAGTACAGACACCTACAACATGAGAAGATCCCCTAATCAGGACAGTTGCAATGGCTAGAGTATTGTCCATACCACTCAACTGTCCCTGAATGTCAGGTACGTCCCTGAGTTTGACTGAAAGTCTAACTGTGTCCTTCTTAATCCCTCCTAAATGTAGTGGCTGTTGAAGGAAAGGTGGTGAATTACACTTACTGACTAATGACAATAAGTAAGAGTTATAAACAACTGTTACTTCAGAATATGTGTATTAAGTCATATGCTCTGATTCTGTCAATGTGTCAAGTTAATAGCACTACTTTTGCAAAAGTGTCCCTGTTTTTCATGACCTGTCCCTGATTCTGCAGAAATGTGTCCCCGATTGGTGGAGAGTTCTGGTATTGTCACATGTGATGTGTGATGAGGGACTGTCCCATGCAAAGTGGGAAAGGTGTCACTCCTACAGTGTCCTGCCGAGGTGCAATCTGAAAGGTGGTCAACGTGCAGTAGGTATGCAGTAGCATGACTCAGCAGACAGCTGCATTAACAAACTCAAGTCACATGTCAGCATTGCAGAGTATCGGTTCCCATGTATCAGGCAGATGGGAGCAGATCGTATGAGGAACACACATATAATATGATTATGTCACTGGACAGGCCATCGAGTCCGTACAGTCAAACGGCTGCCGTCGCAAAATGGTTACACATACTCGATACTGTAGTCATGTAGTCTGATGTAATATGCATCACAAGGGATCGCACACACCCAGCGTGAGTGACAAATGTAAGCGGAAATGTCGGAGAGTGAGCGGCTGTAAGCGTGTTTGTCTACCAGTATGCCAGTAGTGCCCTGTCAAAGAAATGTGGAGTCTAAACGTGTATAAGGTGCTGTGACCAGAGGTCAGCAGTGCTTAACACTGTGCAAACCCACGCACAACAGCTCCCACCTGCTGGACTGGGCCTTACCTGGTTTGTATCCAAAGGCGTTGGCCTGTCCGCAAACAAAGAACCGCCCTATACACATGATGGTAGAAGTACCCTGCGCACATAGCTCATGTGACTTAACAATAGACCATGGCATATGTACAGACAATAGACCACAAACACCATAAAACACAAACATCCAACAGTATAGCAATGTACTGGCAGATATGTCCGGACCACTGGTGTGTGCATGCCTGCCTGTCCTGTGTTTCAGTGTGTGAGCATGCCCAGTATGACTGTTACTCATGTTGTAGACTGACAATACCGTCATTTGTGTGAGCATGCAAAGTATGGTCAACTGTATTGCATGTGTCACATGTCCAGATAGTTAGTACTGTGTTGCTGAGCCCTCCGTTCTACATGGACAGGTGACATGCTGTGTCTACAGGGTAGCTAATGGTCATGTGGCATTGACAGTTTCTACATGTCTGTATAGCATGGGGGGACATGCAACCACAACCACAGTCCTACACAGCACCGTGGGTGGTGCACATGACTCTCACATGTGTAGGTGTGACGGGGGGCACAGCCAACAGTTGTACACATCTGCCGTTACTGTACTGGTCTGCCTGGTACTCCATGTCAGTGTGTGGACCTACCTAAATTGCTCGTTGGAGGGATACCAGGGTACGTCAGTTCCCAGCATTAATTACCAGCACAGTGGTGTTGGACCTCCTATTACACATCCTACGTCAAACAGCCTGGCCTGCTGTCATCTGTGTGTGTCATAGGGGGTTGGGGTCAGTCATTGGGCATATCCATAGGCCATCGTATATCATTTGTCTGTATTGGTCCACATCTGTCCAGCTGCATGGAATATGTGTAGGCTGTACGGACACACATGATGGTCAGCCCATAATCTGCAGTGGGTTAGGACACCCTGTGTACTACAGGCTACCATTGTTACCCCTGTATGTGCTACAGAGGTCATGGTGCCACTATGGATGTGTACTGTCTGCTGCCCTAACATTTGGCCACCACAGTCACTTGTATGCTCACATACATACCACAGCAATGGGTAAGTGCACATTCTAATACAGCTGCCACTTGTTAGGTCAATAGACATACCCTGGTTGTGTTACAGATTTGAGGATGGTGCTGGAGTGCTGCCTATGTTGGATGCACACAGTGCACCTTCCATACATGGCCGAGCACAGGTACTGTCATGTTTGGCATCCATTGTACTGTGTGCAGGTCAGAGAGGGGAAATCTGTGGGTACCTACTGTGTCAGTGCATATGCCTTGTGTTGCCTCTTTGCCAAGGGCAGGTCATACTGTGCATGGGCTTTCGCCGACTGTGCCCTACTCAGGTAGTTCCTTCACCAAGTCACACTGTGCCTGTACAGGCCTTGGCAGTGGTGTTGGGCTGTGTGGCCCTGCCCCATGCTGTTCCTGCTGCAACTGTTACTGCAGGATAACATTGTGTAGCATAGCAAATAACATAACAACCTGTATGCATGTAGCTTGTGAATACTGCAGAGCCCCAACAGAAGCGTCCGGATACCAGAACTGTGAACCGAGCATCCCAAACACATGCACATGTATATGTCTTGCCTGTGCATCCACCTCAGTATGGTGTGAGTGTTCAGTTGTGTGTGCATTGCTGATGGGTGTTATAAGCCACTACACCAGTGTTTACCTATCATCCCCCACTAGGAGACTGTAGGGGATGTCCACATAGACATTGGTGTGCTACAACTGTGTCAGATGCCATATATTGGACACATCACAGCTTCCAGGGCAGACAGCACACACATTCAATCTCATGCCCTGGCCATTGCATAGGGCCTAGCTGTTGGAGGGTATGCCCCTGCACTGACTGTAGGCCCTACCCTGCTCCCTGGGTGGTGCTACCTGTGCAGGCTATAGCACCCAGTACCCCAGGGTACTCATCCATGTGGTTGAACAGATGCATATTGCTGGTCCACTAATCACGTGTGCGGAGGACCTGTACGTGCTCACTAGCATGTGTTGACATGGCATCTGTGAACTGGTGCAATACTCTGGATGCAGATGCCTGTGAGATACCCATGATACCCCCAGTTGTGCTGTGTGAGGTACCTGTGGCTAGTACACCTAGGCCAACACATCCCATGGTATCCACTGTGATGCGTTTCCCTTGTCCTGTTTGATGTGTTAGGCACAGGTCAGCAAGCTGTTGTAGGAGGTCTCTGTCCACCCCATAGTGCTCCAACATCCCCAGCCCATGTAGACCCTGGTAAGTCACCCTCGGTCTATAAAGTCTTATGTCACCCCAGTAAGGGTTGTTCAGCAGCATACACATCCGCACTGCCCCAGCCTCCTGCACATGTTGGTATATGTTGCCTGCTGCAGCCCATGCCATTTGGTTGGACTGTGTTGTGAAATGTCCCTGCAGGTATACACTGGTGGTGTAGAGTGTGGACGAAACCTGTGTGTATGCTGCTTGCTCGCATTAATGTACTGTTCATGTGTGCGCTTGCCATGTCATCAGCTGATTGTGCTGATCAACACCTGTTTGTGTAGCCTGTACACCCTGACTACCCCACCACTGCTGTCATCCCTCCCAACATCACCAGGCAGGTATAGACACACCCCTAACTTAGGTGTGCTAAGGCAGGAGCACTCCTGAGGCACAGTTCTGCAATGTACGTACAGTATGCCTGTCCCCCCTCCCATACTGTCAACTATATGCGAGACCTGCACCTGGCTGACTACACACATACACTCCAGGGACCAGCAGCACACCCTGGTGATAAATGTGATACACCATAGTCAACCTCATCTGCATAGTATAGTCTTCTAATGAATAGTTATATGACCCATACCGAACCTCCAACATATTAACCACTGCTCAGTGTCGCTCAGATCCACACACAACTGACAACAGGTGCCTTACCATCACCATATTCGATGTCTCATGGTCTTCCCAGCAACAAAATAACCGGTGTCTACATGACTACAACCCGTGGCTCTGCACACCACAGACGATGTGCATTAACACCACGCCATGGCAGATATACATAGATCCCAGTTTATCACGTACAGATCATCCGGCACAAATAGTCAATAGCGCTGATGTCCCCAGACATAAGTTCACATCTATGTCCACCTCTACATCTACATATATCACATATATTATTTATAGACATATATACATGGACATATATATATGTATATATACATGCACACATATACATGTACACACATATGTAGATAGGGCATATATATCACAACAGCGAACCACATGACAGCAAAGCATTAGACAGGAATGGAAAGGAAACTACATGTGCCACCTGCATCATGTAGTGTTGTTAATATCAAGGCACGTGTGTTATGTTGCGTCACATGGGTCAGACCGTAGCAAGGGTAAGAGTAAGGCTGCTGACAGTTACTCACCAGACCTACTGGCGAATGTATGTGTTGACAACCCAGTGTCTTGGCAGAATATGCGGGCTGTGGGCACTAAATAGGTCAGCAACAAAACAAACTGAACACATCCTGCAGCTAGCCACCCACAGATACCAACACATACAGTATAACTGCCAAACACACACCTGCCATGCCCTGGAATCAAGCATCTACCTGTCTAGTCTACCACACTACAGCATTATGCAGTAACAGAATGTGCTACCGAGTTCTGGCATCACCGCACTCCTACAGGCATACTTCTAGGTGGATGACATCATCCGCAAAGGCAAAGATGCCGATAGGGAATGTATGTGCTGTGAGCCATCTAAAAGCATTACTCTGTCCCCAGGCAGCTGGAAACACACACACACAAACAGAGACACACACTTGGCAGGGCTGGGAGTCAAACATACACCTAACTACTTTATCACACTACAGCATTATGCAGTTACAGAACGCGCTACTGAGATTACTGAATACAGCACTCCCAGAGGCATACTTCTAGGTGGATGACATCATCCGCAAAGGCAAAGACGCCGATAGGGAATGTATGTGGTGTGAGCCATCTAAAAGCATTACTCGGTCCCCAGGAAACACACACACACACACACAGAAGCACACACTTGGCAGGGCTGGGAGTCAAACATACACCTAACTACCTTATCACACTACAGCATTACGCAGTTACAGAATGCGCTACCGAGATTACTGAACACAGCACTCCCAGAGGCATACTTCTAGGTGGATGACATCATCCGCAAAGGCAAGGACGTCGATAGGGAATGTATAGAGAGTGAGCAGTCTGAAAGCATATTACTGTCCCAAGGTAGGCTTAGACAAACACACGGCAGTGATGTGATCAGGGCAACTGCCTATCTACGGAGCACTACAATAACACTACATAGATATGGGACGTGCACAGACAGTACACCCTTCAAGACAGTCAACCAGTGTGTTCAATGTAGGCATCCATCGTGACATGGTAAATGGACATCTGTTGCCTGGATGACCACCATCGCTATACAGGATGTCAATGGCCATGCCAATACACAGAGGCACATCACTGACACAAGGTGTCACTGGGCATGCCCACACACTTAGTATCACACATCCGTTTGGGTACTGTGTGTCCATCTACACAATGGCGTACTGGGCATGCTCACACATGCAAAGGGCCATCTTGCATGCACACGGATTCTAAACACAGAAGGGTGCAGTTTGCAATGTACTGTGTGTCCATCTACACAATGGTGTACTGGGCATGCTCACACACTTAGCAGTTGCAAAGTGCCGTCTTGCATGCACACGGATTCTAAACATGGAAGGGCGCAGTTTGGAATGTACTGTGTGTCCATCTACACAACGGCGTACTGGGCATGCTCACACACTTAGCAGTTGCAAAGTGCCATCTTGCATGCAAACGGATTCAAACACAGAAGGGCGCAGTTTGGAATGTACTGTGTGTCCATCTACACAACGGCGTACTGGGCATGCTCACACACTTAGCAGTTGCAAAGGGCTGTCTTGCATGCACACGGATTTTAAACACGGAAGGGCACAGTGTGGAATGTACTGTGTGTCCATGTACACAACGGCATACTGGGCATGCTCACACACTTAGCAGTTGCAAAGGGCTGTCTTGCATGCACACGGATTCTAAACATGGAAGGGCACAGTATGGAGTTACTGTCCCCATGTACATGAAGGCCACTCACATGTACTGACCAGTACACACTCAGGAGCCATTACAGATGTCTTAGTTGCAGATCACAGAGGTACACACTGCAGTCTACTATGTAGCCCTCAGACATCACCATGTCATTGGACCAGCAATACCCAGCCATACATTACCACAACACCATGTGACTCATGAGGAGTGGACTGTACATAGGTCTACAGCAACTGTGCAGACTACACATGTACTGACAGGGTTCCATCATGTGTTATGCATTGCAATGATACCACTGTACATAACCAGGTCGGCTCTACACATACCAAGGGCCCTGGGTCTTACACAACTGTGACAGATGACTGTCGCTGTACACCAAAGAACACACATGTTTGGATATGACATATATGTAATCGCAGTGGATATGTGCATGGACCACACACACAACACATATATACATAGCATAGCTTTTGCTGTCCTCCATGCAGACAAGTGGCTACAGCAATCACACACACGCAAATGGAAGGTGGGTCCATGGCTGTTGAATGCTAACAGTACATGAGGTAGCAATGTTGACCAAGGACACATTCCCTCTGTACTAGTTACCCATGACACCTATCATATCATACAACAGTCCATGTGTTATGTATGTCATCACACATGTCCACCAATTGCAATGCATACAAACATGGCTACATGACAGGCATGTAGGACCAACACACATGTACAATTTGTAGCGTGCATGCAGCTACCATGCATGTGCAGTAGCTGATGTATGTAACTCATCTGTGCCTAACTACAACATGCAGTTGCAATGCAGCCCCATCATTGACACCTGTATATGGTGACATACTGACAGTACGGTAGGATGTACATCAGGTATGGATGGATGTGTGTACATAAAGTGGTGATCCACCTGTGCAGATGGATGTTTGCCGGGGATGGCTCATAGGTGTGTCACACTCCATCCTACCATTACATGTGCAAACAGTACACTATGTTACTGTTACTTGACGGTGAAGACATAAAACCTACACAGCGGTCAGGTGTTACTGACTGTAAGTCACTTGACACCTGTAACACTTACATCCTTCCATGTGCATATAGCAGCACAATTGCCAGAGGTAGCATTGGTACACATAATGCGGCCAATACTGCTGCATGTCTGTCAGACGTATCATCATATAGCAAGTGTATCATTCACAGTACTGCCATGTGTGTTTGCTTGTGTGACCATATATGCCACATATGGTGGGGAATACATCCCAATTGTTACACACCCCTGTACACTGTTGTAGAGATCTGTACATACTACAGTGTGGAAAGCATGACGTAGGCAGAGGTGGTGTGTGTATCACACACATATCAGCTATCCATATGTGAATGACATTTGTGGTCTCCACAGTGTGTGTGTGTGTGTGTGTGTGTGTGTGTGTGTGTGTGTGTGTGTGTGTGTGTGTGTGTGTGTGTGTGTGTGTGTGTGTGTGTGTGTGTATGTATGGCTGTCTGGTGCATGGAGTGAGGGTGTATGCTACCACACAGAACACTGAAGATCCCTAAACCCTCATTGTGATGCAGTCTACTACCCTGTTGATGCCATCGGTCTCAGCCGTACAGGCTACCTGTACATGTTCTTTCTCTGTGTCACGTTGTGTGGGTGCACAGTACTGTGAGGGTGATTACCTCATAGGCAGGGGTCCTCACCTCAACACTATGGGGTGTGCATTATAGTGTTGTTGAGCCCATGAGTGTGGGCATATTCCTGTAATGTGACAGGGTATTACTGTTACACAGTGAGGCCTCATGCTATCATGTGGCCTCTAACGTTATCATCGGCCGGACCGCTGTATACAACCCCTGCACCATGTCAACATACCTGTCATGTGACCTGATATGGATGTCACGTCTCTAGCCACTGTAGCCTATTAAACTGCCCACATGCTTCTGGATCAGTATATGTGTGGACATCTGTGGTATGTTAGCCTTTCCAACAGTCAGGTTGAGGCTACGTATAGCATGCTGATATTGCCATACATGCCTGTGAGTACTCCACAGTTACACATGGGAGACTGCAAACACTGCTACCTGTAGGCACATGCAAGTAGACCATAAGGAGGGAACCAGGGCATCATTACCAACATGCTGTTACTGTTGTTACCGAGACACATACTGTGAACATATAACAATGCATGTTAAACCTGTACTACATGGTATGTCTGGTGTGTCTCAACAGTACACAACTAATGTAATATACACTTCTCTCACTATTCTTACACAACTAATGTAATATACACTTCCCTCACTATTCTGTTCACCGTGTGCATCAGACCATTTGAGCATGTCCCTGCACCAATGGTGTGGATGACAGGGATGCGGCACAGGCTTCATCATATGCACATGGTGATAATGTTTGCCAGGGGCATAGACTGCACCAATGGATGACATCATGTGTGTGGGTAAGGGCCGGTAATATAATTGGACATGTCTGTTCAGTATGCATGTGGGTGTTGTGGTGCCCTACAGATGTGTTTGCTGTGTGCGTGTATGTGTGCACACAGTTCTGCCTTTTGTAAGGCCTATACAGGGGTATTATTGACAGCTCCAGATTGTACAGACCAGGTTGTACAGCTCACTGTGTCCGGCCACGACCACGTGACCTGTGCCTGCCAGGGGTTGCACGGGCACTACCAGGTGGGGGTACAGATTGGCTACTGTCTGATGACAAATGTCCACTGGAACACTGTCCCTGCTGGGAACATCCAGGGCCATGTCAACGTGGCCTGCTGTGTCCTGGTGTGGACAGCGCAGCACCAGCTGCACTGCTACTGCTACCGGCACTATGGGAGCAGGCATGTGAGGTGGCATGCTCACATTGACCTGCAATAGGTGGTGTAGCTGGCCTATGTCCACATGGCCTATGCTTCACTCCTACCAGACGTTCCAGCATAGACAGCTCACGCTCATGGATTGCCATGCCACGGTCAAGGATTCCGACCATGTCACCCAATCACCTGTCCAGAACATCAGCAATCTGCTGTTGAGCATTTGCCAATGCCTGGATGTTGTCATTTAGGGTATGGATAGCAGCTGTCTGCAGCCTCTGCCCTTCTCTGTTCTGCCATTCAGCACGTGCCTGTGCCACCATTACAGTCTAGAACATGCGTCTGGTGATACCAGCTGCTGCACTCTGTCCTGCAGGTGCATGTCTGCCAGAGGTCCTCCTACGAGCAGCACCGGCCACATGCCTGTGTGGCACATCTGCAGTCATTACACTGATACCATGGTGTGGAGCCACACCTTCTCTAGCCACCACACATTCCTGTTCCACACTAACAGACGCTGACTGTCCTTCCTCTATGGCCACTGGTGATGTGGTATGTGTTGGCAGCAGAACTGTATGCGGGGAAGAGGGGGACATAGCTGGGATGGCAACCATTGGCACAGATTCAGCCCCTGACAACCCTGCCTGTACCTCATGCATATGTTCATCACTGCTATTATCTGTGGGGACACTAACATCAGATGGACCGCAGGAGGGTAACGCACCTACATCACCTGTGAATGCAAAGAAAGACTCTAAATTACAATAGACACACAGACAAACACACAGACACACACAGACACACACAGACACACCATGCATGTGATTTGACAGACAGCATGCAGCATGCATGTGATACAGCAGATGGCATGCAGCTCAGACATTAATAGTGTTAGTTAGCATACCTCCCTGGGGTGCACACTACAGCAAGCAGGTGTCATATCAGTAGCCATGCAGTTCACACAATCATGGTAGTATGCATGCATCCCCGTGATACACCATGTGGACCAGAACAGGTTAACAGTACACATGGCTGACGTGACCTTGACATGTAATCTGCTAACGTGTGCATTAACATGCATACATGTCTGACACAATGGTGTCCTGACACATGTACAGCGTCGTAATGGGCATCACATTGTAGTGTTGTCTGTATGCCCTACAGATAGAATGCATGTTTAGCAAATGTG
Source organism: Protopterus annectens (assembly GCF_019279795.1). NCBI lineage: Eukaryota > Metazoa > Chordata > Ceratodontiformes > Protopteridae > Protopterus > Protopterus annectens. Next base: position 412,833,254 of record NC_056727.1, read on the forward strand.
CATGAGCATGGAAGGGTAGTGTGAGCCGTCTACATTGCTATACAGTGTGAAGTACAGACACTGTGCCATTGCATGGCATCATGAGGCATCTATATTGCTATACAGTGCATAATATGCACACATTGCATAGCCATAACTGCATGCATACCCATGACATAACTGTGGATTGTGACCCACGATGCTGAGGTGTATACACACCAAACCATGCTGTGTCATGCGACAGGTCACTGGAGGACCTACAGATGACACCCCTGCACAACTACTACAGAGTCTTAACTGCCTGGCAACCATGTCCACACATAGTAGACTTGTCAATTCACCATGTCCCACATGACATTGATGTACCACACACACGAGGTGCACAGCTAACGGTGATGTCCTACAGCAGCAAGGGAAATGTACAGTATCTGTGGCCTGATGTGGTGTCAATGTCTGTGGAAGCTGTACAGGTGACTACTGTCATGATATGAGACAGTTGTAATGTTCAATACATCTTATATGGTAGACTTAAGTGACACCTCCACTAGCTGTGCACAGGCTTTTAGGATGTCCAGTGTACCACATCAACTGTATAATCAGTCAACTAAGGCTATAATTGGACCATGTGTGGACAATGTGCAACAGGGTGTATACACATCACATCTACTGTGTGGCTATGTGTCTCTGGCCATATCCCATGGCCATGTGTGAACATGTGTTGGCCAAATGTTTGTGATGGCCATCTATCTCACTTGTCTGTGTTGTCCCATATGACATACAGCCATAGATGTCAGATATGTCACCATCCACAGGGCTATGCAGACAACAGGTTGTATGTTTGGTATGTGAGGTATGTGTTATGGGATAGTGTGACAATATTGCAGCCAGACATGTCAGATGGCACATCACAATGTGTGCACCCATTGCAGGGGCATATAACACAATGGTGACTCCTGTGGGCTGCCCATATCACAGCTCACTGTGTGGTACTGTTTGCGTACCACACGTGTTGTTCCAATGTATAGTACATATGCCAACATTGTACAGCACCTCCACCATTGTATGCACAGCTGTCCACACATGTAGCAATGACAAATACTGTGGTTTCATGTCGGTGTATCATTTTTTTTGTATATATTGCACATGGATAGCCAGTGTGAATAATGTGTGATGCGACCTGTATAGAGTGAATGGACCGAACATCAAGTGTACAAGTGTTAACTGGCCACATGGTGAATAGATCTATGCTTTAACATGCCTGACACTGATGACAGTGTCACCTGCAATGGACTGATGTCTGTGTGGCACACCAGAGGTACCTGTATAGGGGTGACACAGCAGTTTGAACATTACCCATGAATGTATGACAGTCACAGGGTGCACTGTGCATGTTAACACATTCGCCTGTACAATAGCATATAGTATGCACATGTGTGCATACACAGGGTAGCATACTGTAGTATGCAGCATGTGTGTTAACATACCTTGCATATGATGTTACATTACATAATGTACAGTGACACATGCAACTAAATGGGATATAATAGTCATATGTGCAGTACTGACTTACCAGGCAACTCCAGGCTCATTGGTTGGGAGACACCTCAACGATGGCAGCTAGTGGTTGTGTATGCTGTTCTGAGGGTGTCCCCAGACTGGCCAGTAGCTCCTCAGTGTGTGTGAGTGGGGGCTGGGTTGGTGGCCCACCACCTGTTCCATCTTGTTCCCTGGAGATTGCAGTGGCACGCTGTTTTGCATGTCATATCAAGTCTGTGCAGTGTCTGTGCACCTGCTGGTAGGTGCGGTTATGGCCACCCACATCATTCAACCTCCTGCGAACATCCTGCCACAGGTCGTCACACTGCTGGGCATGCTGTGGCACATGGCTGAATAACACCTCGTAGTTCTTATGGAGGTACGGGATGAGGACATCATCCTCCTGGCGGCTGTATGCTGGCCGGCATGAACGAGGCATTATCTGTAAGACATAATGATGGTGACAGGTCACAGTATCAGAGATGTACAGAAATATTGCTGCACATACATTTCTAGTAAATCTAGTACATCTGCACAGTTATCTTTGCAAATCATCATGACACTGACATGACTGACATGTTTGTGTCACACACATGCAACACCCGTTATGCATTGGATATCATCACCATATATGTGTGTCACCTCATTACATTGTTCATACTCCATGTGGATGCTGTCTTGATGTGGGCATGTCTGTTTGCCTGCACTGGTGTTATTACCTATCGGCACATGCCTGGATGTGTCCACGGTAATGCTGTTGACCTTGATGCTGTGTATATGTCACATATCAACACATACACTACCTTAATGGACTTGAGCAGTGACAATGCACACATACGCATGGAAACCTTTACATGCATGTGTTTTGCCATATACATCTACACGGCACTGTACAGCTGTTCAACATCCTGCCAAGGATTGCCTGTGTTGCACATGTGACAGACATGGGACAATGGCTGGTCAGACGTCATTCGCAGGGATGGTTATCAACTATAGCATGTACGGGCAAGGTTTCCTAGCTGTATCCAACAGCCATTTTGCCACCGCAAGGTGCATCAGTGCCACATTACTGATCCAGACAGTTGATAATACATCTACCATGCAGTCATCACACCATGTATGACAGAGATGACATGTGCAGCTTTGATGGACAGGGTTGCATGGTATGGTGGGAGTATGTCACATGTATGGCACAGGGATCTGTCCAGTATGTGGCGATCCTAGTAGTAGGATGGTGGCTGTCCATGACGTATGTCTTTCAGATCAGGATATGGACATGTAGCATGTCCAACATCATAGTGTAGCACATGTCTTTATGCAAGGTAGCCAGCATGCTGCATAGTGAAGGTGAGGATTGTGAAGGCTGGTATCGCCCATCCACGCATGGCCAATACCCCTTAAAGGTGATATGTGATCCAATATTGGTCACCCGAGTGCTGAGTATGCCTGTCCAGTGATCTCCATGCTCATGGATGGCACCCTGTCATGACATGGGTACCTCGTATGACTACCTAAGGGGCCTGGAGATGTCACCAACTCAGGGAGGTGAACTGCACAGCACCATCCCTTACACAGTGTCAATAATGTTGACCGCAGCCTAGGTGGTAGTTAATGGGTACAGGGATATTCACCTAGCGGTGTCAATGCTGATATCATCTGTCAGAATGTGCACATATGTCACACACCTCACCCACAAAGCCCATTCTGTATGTTGTTCACAACACTGAGACAGCTATTGCTCATAGGTCATGGCCATTCACATCCTTACATACACAGATGCCTCACATTTGTCTGTGTGGTATGGGCTACAATGACGGTGGAGTACAACACATTAACCCTGTTTTACTGTAGCTGGCACTGGTGTGATATGCACATGTCACTCTGGCACCTTTTGTAGTGTTGATTCTGTCAACAGGCCACTGGTAGAACACTCCTGTGACATACGAAGGTATATGTAGTCAAACATCCGTACTGTCATCTACATCTGTACTGCTAACATTTACATTGATAATGGTTCATGGACTTGCAGACCATACACAGCAGGGTAATAGTGCGGTGCCACCAATTATGACTGTCGTCACCACTTGTGGGTTGATATTATCCAGCAACCTATCTGTATTGTATTTTCATACTCAACACTTGTTCAGAACTTGTGAGCACTTCATGAGCTACTGATTAATATAGCACCCATTCCACACCATTTCTCACAAGTACACTGTCTGTCCTTACATTTCCAGCTTGCTTACAGTACAATAGCTGTTGTACACACGTAACTCACATATCTTATGAGACATGGTTGTATATACAGGCATGTCCAACTGTCACGTACCAGTGCTATTGCCTGTCTATATGATTAATATGGCATACATGTGGCAATAGAGCAATTGCTTCATGTATACAGTCAATGCTCAACTCCCAACATACGACACTGCAGCCTGTGGGAGATGCACATATGCAGCCATGCTGGGGGTAATGCTGTCACCAACCCTGACTGAACATGACAATCATGTGGGGATGTGTAACATTTGCAAGACACCCCACTCATCACATAGTCTCACAAGATCTCCACCACCACAGGCCACACATATGAGTACAACTTGTGCAGTACCTCTCCATACTCTGTATAGGCACCAAAGGCAGCCCCCATCACCAAACACAACAACAATAACGTATAGCCCACAGACTCATGTGTGCCCATCACATACAGCCAATAGGGTGTTATAACATACACAACACACCTGTCATAGGTGACTCTGTAGGCGGTCACACTGATGTCCCACTCAGCAGGCTACACAAGGCGATAGTCACTTACATCTTGCTGTTGGGTAACTGGTTCTGCAACATAACCTATGCACCCATGCCACACCTCACCAGGTACAATTTGACTGTCATTCTCCATGTTAGTGTGACTGCCCTGAGATGCAACTTCACAGACTACGCGTGCAGGGACATGCAATAGCTCACCGGTCTTGTAGCCCTGAAGGTATGGGCCAAGCCCTAGGAAGCATTATGCATTCATCCGGACCTGATACCACTGTACAATGACTGACTGTGTCACTTCAACAGTTGCCTATGCTTCTGCTGTCATTCCACAGGCATCTGGTATCTGTCCGCTTTGACTGACATGGTCAACAAAACACGATGCTTTGGTACAGATGACCTGCACCAGTCAGCCCTGGGAGTACAGATAACATGTAAGGCTCTTGCTGCTTCTATACTGCCTGTCTTGCACAGTTTCCAATAACATTCACCACCAGAACGGGAACAGGCAAGCAAAACATGGGGTCATGTGACGCAATGCTTGACATCTTCATCTCTGACGCACGCAGGCAAGGCACTCCTTATAATGGACCACTTCAATATCTCCGCAGTGACTGGGACCTGCCTCTAGGCTCTGCAGAGCACACCTGCAATGACAGGTTATACACAGACCACACCTTTCAGTCATGTAACCTGGACCAGCACACCCACGGCTGAGGTGTTCCCATATTCCACTATGTTGTACACACATCCTGGCTAGTTACTTAGCACAATGCATCAGAGGTGCTCCACGTGCAACTACTGTGGCCAGAACTGCTATACACATTCTAACATGCTACGGATTCAACAACATACCCCACAGTTACCAGACCTCATTTCTTGGTGTACTGGACAGTAGGGTTCAAACAGGTACTACTGATGTGAGACTGACCCTACCCCACACTTAACTGGGATAGCCACTCATGTACCAACACATTAGGCCAATGCTGTCCGGGATTTATAACCTCCACTCGGCTGGATCAACCAATACACACCACCTCCAAGACCAACAATATCCTTGACATGGACACTACCAACATGTGACTGGTGTTCCACACCTGGGGTTATCCCCTCGTTGGTGAATTCCGAACATATGTTAATCACCCTTGTTATCCACATCCCGGCACCACACCCTTCACAGCATACACAGTACAAGAGTACTACAACGCCTACTACAGATGTCTTATGACAGCAGTATTTAACGTCATGACACCTGTGCAGATGGACAATGCACATACAAATGCTGAAACATACCCCAGTGCACTTCATTAGCACTTACACGACTGTATGGATCATGCTATTCCACACAGAGCCATGATGGTACCCACCAGATAATGGACGCCACTCTGGGGGTCCAGTTCCATGGACATAATTTACAACAACAGGTGGAGGCTGTTGCAAAGTGGAGTACAATCCCATGGGTGGGGTAGCTCACTAGTCAGCCTCAGTAGGGCTACAGGATCCCTCATCACATACTCCGAACCTAGCTATGTAAACATTATTGCGACACATTCCAGGGTGTACCACAAGGCATTATGGAGGTATATCTGTAGTCAATGGCAATACCCACATCTGCTCTGACATACAACAGTTACTCAGGAACATTACAGAACCAAGTGATGTTGGCAACATGCTGGCGGATGGGTTCAATGCTAGCATTACACCGTCTCACTCCCTACAGGGCCACAATCCATGCAGGAGCATTGCGCTGTTTCTGCGGTTACAACTACACAGTACTAACCTGCACTCTATACGGCCTAGAACACTGACCCCATGTGACCGTCCAACATCCCAGGCTGTGATTTACATAAACCTCTGAACATGTCTCCCCACTTGGCCACCATATTCAGTAATAGCCTTTTATCAGACATTGTGGCCCCTGAATGACACACAGCAACAGTTATCACACTCCACACAGGTGGCGCCACAATGCACAAGAGGGACTATTGGCCTATACACCTGACTGGACTGTTCTGCAAGGTTATGGGGCACATCATCTTGGAAATCATTCACAGAGACATTGGTGGGCTCTGGTCCTTTGATGCCACCCAGGCTGGACTTGTTAGAGCCAGAGCATGGCTCCTACACCTGGTGGACTCCTTTGATACAGTTACCAGGGTAGTTGATGATGGTAAGGGTTTCCACACAGCCTACATTGTCCTCTCATTGGCTTTCAGCACCATTCTCCATTCTGGTATTGACAACATACACATCCACCTGCACATCGACCCCTATGTCTCAGGATGTTATGCAAAGTGGCTCACGGACAGGACACACACAATGAGGGTAGCATACCATAGTATCTACTGTATTTCAGTTACACTTGGCATACCACAGTCCTCAGTCATAGGGCCCCTCATGTTCGGTATATGCTTCCCTGAGGTACAGGCTAGCACAGAGGGACTTTCCCTGCCTAGCTTTCCAGACAACTGCATACAAAGTGCCATGATTGATCCACCAGCTGATACTGACTCCCTCCATAAGGGTGTCACTGTGACGGATACCTGATATCAATATCATGGCCTCAAGCTGCATGATACAAGGTGCATGAACATCCCCTTTGCATTACACCATTCACCCACTGACTATCACATAGGTGGTAGTCCCATACATACATGTCACATTGCACATGATCATAGTACACACGTATGTTGCACCCACTTCTTTGATAACCATATTGCCACTGTAGCGTGGATATCCTTCTACGTGGCCACACTTATCTGTACTGGGTTTGTAGGTGGAACATAGGCATCCATTGTACCTCTGAACTCCAGACGTATACACATGTTCAAGGGTACAACACCCCATTTAGGGTGCACCTTACAGAACAGCTACAGATTTACATACCACAACATTAACACGCCATGATGTTTATTGAGCTCCGACGGTTGACGTATGTGGCAGAACTACAGACACCACTTCTGTACACATTTGCATACTACATACTCAGGGGTGACCTCTGCTGAACAGACAGGGCCCATATCCACAACAATATTCATGGATATACTCCACATAAGCGACATAAGCAAAAGCCACTGTGAGCAACATGCTCATGGATATGTGCACACATGCAACGATGAGTGGGATGTGCTTGAGGGTTACATTCCCAAACCAGCCACTCACCATGCTTTGGAACATGATTCCTACGTACATCACGCAGGGACACTCAGTAGCACTGTTCATGTCATACCTCACTTGGTGGATGGGAGACACACATATATGCCAGGGATCACTGCAGTGGCTGTACTGTGCAGAGATGCAGGTAACACATGGCTCTGCTGTTCACAGACAGGACACTACCCTAGAGATGTGCCGCTGGTGTGAACACTGTAGTTGGGCTTACACATAGACTTGCCAGACTGCATAGTACCCCACTATGAACCTGTGAAGCTATTACATGCCCTTTGTGTATGGTTAATTGAGTAGCTCTTCTATTTAGATTAGCTATCATGCTATTACAGTGTCCCGTGACTACAAGCCATATGTATCCTGTTATTGTATATTGTACATGCCAATAGATGATACCTTTGGTATGCATGATATGCCTGTTATGCTGTGTAGAATATCTGACATATCTACCTACAATATTGTACATTACACATATTTTACATAGTATCCCATAATGCAAAGCATACTTGCACAGCAGGACCACCTTAGACATGTCATTGTCGTTATATGCCCATACACATGCCTACTGTGACAGTATATCAACATATAATATCCCCTGCTATGGCACGTACTTGTTGGACATACCCTACCACTGACGGCGGGTGGTATGGAATTGTTCTGTTTAAAGCCCTCATGTAGCATCCCTTGTGGTGTCTGTGATGTTTACTTTGTGGCCCACTGCAGGACACACAATTTCTACAAGCGTTACTATGCTCAGCAAGACATCACTGCATAATACCTTTTCCCACTTATGCATTGCGGACACTTTTAATTAATACAAAACAGGCTATACATACACTAACATAATTAATACAAAACAGGCTATACATACACATACATACCGAGTGTTCTACATACCTTGTTGTCGTTCCGGACTTTCGTAACTATCTCTCTTACACTGTTTAAACAGTTCTATGGTATGAGCATATGGTTTGAATATCTGGCAAGTCATCCTTATATACGTCGATACCTGTAACATGTGGTTTCCTGCTGCCAATTGGTGTTCCTGAGTGACTTATTACTTGCATATCAGCTGTGCAGCTACTACATTTGCCAATTATGCGGCAACAGTGGGGTATAATTGAATTCTCCACTTGGGCATTGCCCACTTGCCCTACCTTCAGGGAGACGGCCTGTATTGTGTTTTGTTGTGTGTAATTGCAACTGCTATGTGTAGAGACACTGATAGTTTGGATTCATGTCCCCCGTGGATTGTGTGTGACGGCTAGAGTATATGGTTCTACATGTGAGTGTACCTGTCATCCCAACCATCTGATAAGGGACTATTGCAAACAAAACCTGTAACATCACCGTTTGTTCCATTATACAATGGCTATGATTTCACATGGCACCTTTAAATGTGTCTCTCACAAGGTATGTTAATGCTTCTGCAGATGTAATTGACTGACTGGATGTTTGGGCTGTAATTACAATCTGTATTGCTATAGTTTTGTGTGTGGGGGATGTAGGTGGGTGTACATAGCATATACAGGTTTGTGGGGCTTGCATTTCTACATATTCCATATATGTGTGTGGGCTCCTTCCCTAATTAAGACCTATCAGTTAGTAGACTTTTGTTATGGGCATATACATTGGGCCGTTGTTAATTGGTTTCTATATAGTATGCAGGTGAGGTTGATACTTCCATACCTCTGGAATTACAGCGATATGTAAAGGAATGTTACTAAATGACAGCTGTCCCGTGTATTTCTGTCCCAGATATTTGCAGTCATTGCAGTTGTGTTGGTAACTGAACCTCTTTGGCATGGGTTGCCACCTTTTCAAATGGCCATTGTGGGACACTTGTGGGACACACATCGGTGTTTACAGGCTGACACATACCCATGGTCAGTACACAGGATAGCACATACTTTTATCCTCAATACATACTTATTGTTGTAGGACTTTGGCTACTTATCATATTGCATGTAACATTTACGTTTCTTACATACAGGCATAACTATTTAATGCAACTATTACATAATAAATGGGACATAATAATGTCCTACAATCTCGGACATTTGCCCTTTGTAATGTTTTATATCAGGACACAACTGACCAGGGAGGGGCTGTCCCCCCTAATGTGGGACAGGTGATAACCATATGCCTACGGCTAGCTATAACCACACCTACCGTAATGATCTACCTCTGAGTTGGCATTAACAGACACATGATGCAGACACACACATTACAGTCACACGGAAATGCATAGGGCACCCTCAACACACACATACACAGACTACCGCAATCACAAACACAGTTGAACACAGTACCTACATGGACCGCAATACCGGCAGCGGTAACTAAATGTCCCTTCATATTGTGATAATATTACTCGTGGTTCTAGTGTTCCGGTACTGTGTTCTTTCGGTCTTTCAGCCTCGTGGTTACGTGTGTCGGTATGTGACACATTCCATAGTTGGCGGTATCCTATTTATTTGTACCTCCAAGGTTTTATAAATGTCGTTGACCTATCTATATATTTGCAGATATTGGTGAATCCGTATATATCAACATATATCTCTCTATCACTCTTTCTATCTGTATTGTATATATGTATTATATATATATATATATATATATATATATATATATATATATATATATATATATATATATATCTGGCAGAGAGAGTGACAGGCAGAATACACCTTTCATTGTGTACTTGTCAGTGTATACTGTTTCCTGGACTCCGCACATTTGTGTCTGAACCTGTCACATTACACACCTGCCGTAGGTACATCTTGGCTACCATAGTGTTAGGTGATTGTATACATGATTGTGTGTTCTACTCCTGGCAGTGGTCGTTTTATCCTTCAGAGCAGGCGTTATTAGTACAGGGGTGAATAATGCTGGTTTCACCTGTTCTGGACATCATTGACCATAATCTGCGCGATATTTAGGGAAGCTTAGCCCTGTTTCGCGTATAGTCATATTTAAATGACGCTTACCAGCACTGGGCAATGCATATTCCTGCTAACGTGTGCTAAACATGATCTGATGACCTGCATCTGACATGCATTATCCGTGCCTTCAGGATTACTTTACATCCCTTGCAGGATGTGGGACCGGGAACATGCATGACGGTCACTGCATTTACCACTTGGGCATCTGGGATTTGTACACGTGTTATGGTGTTTTGTATGTGGAGTATACTACGGCTGTAACTCCATGCTGCAATCACATGGGTAACTCAGTTAGTTTACATATGGATGAGTCGAATTAATGGTATGTCCATGTAATGTTTACTGGATGTGCTCCGGCATTGGGTATGTATATCACAGTGAGCCACACACGATAATGTGCAACACCTTCAAACGACCGTAGGTGGAGCATGCTGGGGTGATGAATACCTGTCATGGGTACACCCCATGCCTTGACACGACATCCATGATTACATTATGTGGAGCCCCTCATTAACTCAGCAGGGAATCCGTGCAGAGTGTGTGGAGAACAGTGCTTACACACATGTGATCCCGCGATTGCCTCTGCTCCACTGAGCGACAGTTGGTTACTCAATGTTGTGGTGACAGCAGACACTGTTTGCCTCATTTGGTGTATGGCCTCTGACAATCAGGCGTGTACCTACCGATGTACCTAGGAACCTATACACACAGCACCAACATATGCTGATAGGTGAATGTACTGTTCAAGTGTTGACATTCCTTGTTCCAATAGCTGTTATGTGTACAATGTTTGAGGGCTGCCTATGTAGGATTCACACAGTAGGCCACCTATACATTACAATTTATAGGTGGTTGTGTGTGTGTGCCATCCATTTTACTGTGTGTGCAGGTGGAGAGGTGTGTCAGTCCATAGGAGCCTACACTGTCAGAGTGTGTGCTATATGTTCCCTCTTTGCCAAGGCGTAGGCATATTAGGCATGCCTCCATCTGCCTTCTGGGGCTGGCACAGGATGTTCGTGGTCTGAATCCCTCTGTGCCTGTGATGGCCTTGGCAATTGTGGTGGGCTATGAGGGCCTTCACCATTTTGTCCCAGCTGCAGCTGTTTCTGCAGGATCATATTATGTAGCATGGCAAATACTATGAAGATGTGGGCACACATGCCTGGAGAGTACTGCAAGGCTCCACCAGATGTGTCCAAGCAATGGAACCGTGATTTCAGCATCCCGAACACATGCTCTATGATGATTCTGGTTTGTGCGTGTGCCTCATTATGCATTCTTGCATGGGTGTGTGTGCATTTCTGATGGGAGTCATTATCCATGGCTCCAGTGCATAGCCAGCATCTCCCACAAGGTGGCCATGTGGGATGTCCCCCCTGACAAATACCTGATACAGCTGTGAGGCATGCCAGATATGGGAGTCATGGTAGCTTCCAGGGCTGCCAGCACACACATCCATGATAATGCCCTGAGCATTGCACATGACCTGGCAGTTGATGGAGTGGAATCCCTTGTGGTTTATGTAGCTCCTACCATGCTCACCGGGTGGTGACTTGATATGTATGTGCATGCAGTCTATCACACCCAGTACCTCCGGGTAGTGTTCCACATGGTGGAAGTGATGCATATTGCTGGCCAACTCCTCCTGAGTTCAGGGGAAGTATATATGCTCATTGGCATGTAGTAACATGGCATCCAGGAACTGGTGTAGTACCCCGGATGCTGATGCCTGTGAGATCCCCATTATATCTCCAGTTGGCCTTTGAAAGGTACGTGTGGCTAGTATTCACAAGCTTACACATACCTTCATGTCCACTGGGATGGGTTCCCCTCTGTTGTTTCTGGTTCTCAGGTGTGGCCGGCACAGCTCAACTATTTGCTGTAAGATGTCCCTGTCCACCCTGTAACACTCTACTATTTCCAGATCATGTAGCCCCTGGTAGGTTACCCTTGGTCTGAACACTGTTCTCCTCCTCCGGGGCCTGCGGTGGTTGTCAGCATCATCCTCCACGACACCGTCAGTCTCTAACACATGGTGATGAATCACAGCTATGGCAGCTCCCAACATGTACATTTTAAAAGTTCCCTGTGTGTTTACACCTATGGTGCAATATTTGGGAATACACAGGTGTATGTAGGGTGCTTTCACACTTTATACTATTGTGCTCTGAACACCGATGATTTCATAGGGTGTGTATGTACGATCGTAGCTACAGGGTATCTTATGTGTTTTACTACAGGAGCTACTATTGTGGTGCCTTTGGTGTTAAATTACATTTGGCTGCCGTGGATTACCTCTTGCCCTTCCCTTTACATTTCTTCATGTTTCACCTACCATTTTCTGGCATGCATCCAGCAGCCTGCTTTCATTTGTACTTTCCTAGACCTGGCTTATCTTGCGTAATGTGTTCTATTGCTGGTCTACTGTAGGTTTGCTTTGCTCTTCTATGACAGCTCTCCTTTCTTTGCAATCCAACGCCTCCCCTATCCTGTTTTGCAGGTTTCTGCGAGCAGATTTGTCAGCTGCCGTCGATTGCCCGCTGTGAGTAAATAGGTGTTAATTGCTCAGTTGTACTCCAATTACCCTGCTGCGGCATTTCCTTCTTTTCTTCCCCTGACCTTCCAGTTTGTGCTATGGTTCGCGGCGCGTGCATCCGCTTACCGGGTTTTGGGCATGTTTCAATCCCCGTACACATGCGCTTTCGAGCACCATATGTGCTCTCAGCTAAACAATGTTATATCTACCTCTCCACCCCTGTCCTGCAGCTTTGCTTAGCAATAGCCAGGCCAGATTTGCATTGCTCCAATGTGCTTACAGCTATGGTGGCACACCCCACTGCTGATGTCATGTATACCTCTGAGCCACTCCTTGGTGTTACAGCTCTGCGCCGTATGGTACATCCTTAATCCGGCGGGATGTTTGTGATTCAGTATAACCTACCTCATTTGCATGGCATTGACTACTAATTCATAGTTACCGCACCGAACACTGTCACAGACCCTTAGCAACCCTTGCAGCTTGGTTGTGGTGTACCATGCATAGCAATGAGTATTATGCTGAAATCCTGATTTGTATTACATTGCGATTTTATGACATTTGTGTATATTTTCTTTGTGTTCCAGTTTGCACACACATGCCCTGCGGTTGTACTTTGCGTTACTGTGGACATGACATTAAATGTTGTTTCTTAGGTGTTGTGCATCTGTTCTTATGCCATTGGCTGTGTATTTAGCCATTGGCATATGTTAACTTTGTAATACATGAGTCTGGTCCGCTTCCATAGCTCCGATGTTCTGTTTGAGAAAATGTAAACCGTGTTTTTTGGTTTACATTTCCGTGGGCTTACGCTATGTCTTCACCACTTCATGAATCACTATGTACCTTCATTTGCATGGTGCGGCACTGCACACGGGGTGATTAGCATACCTAAGCTGAGGGCTGCGCAGTTCTGGTGTACGCTGGTAGTGCATGTGGAATTGAATCGTACCTGAATCGCTCGACGGCCATATTTGGTGTTATACTGCATACGCTATGCCTGGGCCTGGTGCAAGCTTCATGAATCCTGGGGCACATCTATTTTTAGCTGGTTTAATTTGGATTAGGAATGAGTTTGCATGTCACCAACTAATAAGCAAACATTTACAGTCCATAATTAGCAAAGTACATGACTTTACATGAGTCCCTATAGCATTACTTGTACTAAAGTTACCTTTATAAAATGATTCTATCCTGCTACTGTGATTGTTCATCTCTGTCCACTATGCTCCACTTTCACCCTCAATTACCCAGCCACCCTGGACCCTTAAATTCATTCCCTAACTCCTCCCACAATTTAATACATATTACCCACTGCTTAAAGGCAAATATATCAAAAAACCCTCTTCCAGTTTCAATCTTCTGTCAATTCCTGCTGCAGCCCATTCCATGGACTTAAAACTTTCTTTCCAGACATTTTCCACCCACTTTTCTCCATCCACATTCCTACTTATCAACACCTTCATGCATCCAATCACACACACATGCATGAGTAAATTATAATATATATATATATATATATATATATATATATATATATATATATATATATATATATATATACATAGATATATATATATATATATATAGATATATATATATATATATATATATATATATATATATATGTACCTAACCGGAAAAGCCAAAGAAGAAGAAGATATATATATATATATATATATATATATATATATATATATATATATATATATGTATCTATTAACACATAGCAACACCTTTATCCGTCTATTCACACACACACTATATATATATACATATATATATATATATATATATATATATATAATTATATCAGCACACATACGCATGCATACACACACCCACACACACACAAATATGTATTAATACCACAAAAGAACTTTTTTAGACACTCATATAACTACTTATAGCTACTACTTTAGACTACTGTCCTTCTCATCAATACACATGTTTTGTCTCCTCCCTCATCTATACACTACTCACTTCTTCACCTCCCCTACCAACAAACTCATACCATACAGCTTTCTGCACACAACATAACTACTCTCCACTAACTTAACTATTTATATACCATCCTGCAAACATCTCCCACCCTTTACCAAACTTCTTTCTCTCCATTTCTAATAACACTCCATTCATTAATATACCACATGGCCAACATCTTACCAAACATCCACGTTCTTCTACCCACCATCAAAACTTACAGTATCTCAACTCACAATGACAGTAAATCAATTGCTTCTACATCAGACACTCACAACACTAGTTCACGTCACTAACCACCATAATATTCTCACATCATATCCCAACTACATCACAAACACACATGCATTACATCACAAAACCCTCTTTCTCTCCACCTGTTTCTCCTTTTTTGTACCAGTATAGATGCTCATGTCTGTTCTCACATATATATATATATATATATATATATATATATATATATATATATATATATATATATATATATATATATATATATATATGGGTCTACTTTCATAGACCGAATGTACGAATCGCCGACACACAAGTTACCGACCCCAAACAACCGAAAACACACCACACCAACAACTCATAATACCGAACACCACAACACCGACACAAAAAACGTCAACTACACATTACACACAACAACATATCCACTAACCTTAACCTAAACCCTAACCCTAACGTCCGACACTACGCACACTTACCCAACCCGCCTAACCCTAACTCACTTAACACACCCCTAAACCTCAACACCGTCACTATCGCACACTTACCCTACCTGCACCCTAACCCTAACTCACTTAACCCACCCTAAAACATTCAGCCCGTTACTATCGCACATTCACTCCACCCGCATTCTAACCCTGACACACTTAACACTTCCCTACACTGCTCTACGTCACTTCCACACACTTACCTCACCGGTACCCTTAGTCCGACACCACCGCACACTCACCTTTTCCACACCCTAACCTAAAATCCCTCACTATCGTACACTTACCTGTCCGCTCCCCAATCCTAAATCTTTCATTTTCGCACACTTACCGTATCGCTCACGCTGCCGTTGTCGATCTCTCAGCTGTCGGGATATCGCGTTTTCGGTAACCTACCTGTTCGGTCGTTCCATCTCGGTCTTCCGGGTGTCGGTGACGTGGCGCTTCGGTCTATGAAAGTAGACCCATATATATATATATATATATATATATATATATATATATATATATATATACCCACACACACACATGTATATATACATGTACATATATATATATATATATATATATATATATATATATATATATATATATATATATATATGTATATATATCTGGATCTACTACTTTTCACCGAAAGCACATTTCACTGAAAACCAAATTAGTGTGCACTTTTCATTGAAAGCACAATTCAGCGAAAACGCATTTCACCGAAACACATTTCACCGAAAGTGATATATGGCCTTTTCTCCACTGTAGTGCAACCCTGGAGTTAGTATATATAGTAAGGGGGGGTGTGGGAGGCACCACCCCCCACATTGGGGGGTGTGGGGGGCATAGCCCCCCCACATATTTTATGTATGTATTATTGTCAGAGAACAGTAATATATTGCAATTACATATATCCATGTATATAACTGAAAATATTCAAAATCCCCCCAAATGTGGTGGGCTGTGCCCCCCACACAGTCACACTACAGTGGGGAAAAGGCCATATAACACTTTCAGTGAAATTTGTTTTGGTGAGATGTGTTTTCGGTGACTTGTGCTTTCAGTGAAAAGTGCGCAGTGAAAACGTTAAGAATAACACTTCTTCAACAGGTCTGAAAGTCGGATACAAATACAAATGGATCCACACCCCTACTCATCCCACCTCCATCTTGAATCTTAGTGGAGATATTCACCCTAACTCTGGACCAACACATCAACTACCCACATGGCCAATCCATTACTTTCCCATCCTCCCAACACAATTTTCCTATGCGTTAATGATTCTAAACTCATTCTTTTCAACATTAACTTCAGAAGTATCTGCAACAAAATTCATGACATCCATGCATGTCTAGATTTTTACTCCCCAGACATTCTAATTGCTAATGAAAACTGGCTAAAGCAAAAAATATATGACAATGAAATTATTCACCCACATTTCAACATACTCAGTATGGACAGAAAGTTTGAAATAGCTGGTGGTATTGCTATTATTTATAAAAACAACTTAGAAATAAACCTAGTCTCTTTAAATATCCCCACATTTAACAATGCTGAACTTCTGATTGCATACCTTCAAATCAACCAAAATAAATCTATGTGTATCTCAGGCTCAGCAGTATACAACCCACCAGGCAACAACATTACCACAGACAAAAATGTCCTACACTGGATATCTGACAACATCCCCCAGGAATGCTTCATCATAGGTGACCCAAATATAGACTGGCAACCCCAAGGACTCTCTTCCCCTATTTGGCATCACGCAACTAATAAGCTGCACCATCCAAGTCAACAAAAGCACTAACAGGCAGTCCACACTGAACTGGATATTTAACAAACATACTCCATAACAGAAAATTCTCTGGTTGCTTACCAGGTACTATAAGTGACCACCTCCCAACCTATATAATAAGACAACAACATGGTTCACCCAAACAAATGATCTCTAAACAAGTATGCAATTTAACTAAGTTTGCCAAAGACACATTTATTACAGCCCTGTCACACTATAACTGGAATGTATTAAGAGTAATGCCACTAAATGAAGCAGGTACTCACTTCAATTACACCTTCCTAAAAATACTAAATGGTTTGGCACCAGTTAGGACAAGAAGGGTAAAAACTAGCACAGCACCATGGCTGACAAAAGACACCAAGCAGTTCATGCTCAAAGAGATAAAGCATGGAAACAATGGTATAAGAATAAAACACAACATGCCTACCAAAAGTTTAGATATCTCAGAAATCATACCAAGATCCTTGTTAAATCTGACAAAAAATCATACTACACCAGTCTCCAATAAAAGCACCAAAACAACCCCAACTATTTTTGGTCCTCTCTAAATGAACTATTACATCCTGGCCATATCGCTACACCCTGGCCTACTTCAAATCAGCAAAGAATTCATTTCATCATAGTTCACCACTTTATCCAGTCAGTTCTATCACTAATCAATAACCATCTCACTTCACCCTTCCAACGTTCATCTATTCTTGAAAACAACACTCTGTCTTTTAGTTTTCAGCCTGTTCCAACATCAACCATAATAAATACTAACCAAATTAAAAGCAACAACCTCATCTCCCAATAACCTTCCTGATGAAATCTTCAAAATATGTGCAGAAGCACTGACCTTCCCTTGTCTCCATTATGGTCAATTGGTCAGTAGCTGAAAACTATGTCCCATACATCTCAGAAAAATCCATTATTATACCTCTTCACAAAACAGGTACTTTGACAGAGTTAACAAACTATAGACCTATTGCTTTACTATCACCCCTCTCAAAAATCCTCAAGAAATATATTCACTTTCAGCTCATGAAATATATAACCAAACACAACCTCATCTTCAGCACCCAGTACAGTTTCAGGCCCAACTACAGTGCTACTTAGTGCCCTTTTTGACTTCACCAACATAGTAAACCAATACAAAAATGAGGGTAACCTTGTTTCTTCACTTTTCCTTCACCTTTCCAAAGCATTTGACACAGTGTCCCACCAAAAGTTCCTCTCTGAACTTACAACACTAGGTTTCATTTACCCCTCCCTGTCCTGGTTTCATAGTTATTTATGCACTCTTCAGCAGGCAACTAAATGGCAGCAAAACCTTTCAGCATTTCAACCCATCTCTGTTATTGTTCTCCATGGCTCAATACTTGGCCCCTTCTATTAAATATTTTCATAAATAACCTTCATACCACTACAACACTTGCCACTTTCATACAACACATTGATGATTCATCCCATAGCTTCTCTGACCCATCCATAAAAAAAAAAAAAAAAAAAAAAAAAAAAAAAAAAAAAAAATTACAGGAAATCACTCAAAAATCTTTCACTGACATTGAAATAGGAGGTTTGGAACAGACCGATTTGTTCTGGGACATCTTCAAGTGAGGCTAGATAAATAGAGTAGCAGGAATTAAGAGGATAAGGGAAGGATAGGGTTAAATTGGATGGAGGGATGTTTGGGAGAAAATGAGGTAAGGGTAGGGAGAGGCTTAAAAGTTTTATGGAAGTATAACTGGGGTAGTAGTCACGTTTTTGGCATGCACATCCGAGACGACCTTTAGGTATTGTGGGAGAACAGGTAGGTCTTGGATTACTGGTTACTGGCTGAGTATGGGAGGTAGGTGTTTCATACAGGCATTTTTTTTCCTTGTGGGTTATGCTGGACTGATTACATTTTACATTGAGTAGGGCGTGACTGGTAAAGATAGTGACTGGTTTTCATGTCCGGATTTGCTAGGAATGTTCAGATTTTGCCTTGCCTATTCCATAAAATGTGCGTTTCTCTGGCATCACTGGGATGATCTGACAATTGATAATGCAGGTCCCATCTGAAGTGTGCGGGTCGCATAAGGAGGTACATTTGAATTCACACCTAATTCCCAAGACAAAAAAAAAGAGGCTTTCTAAGTTTATAAGAGCTATGGTTACAATTTTCCTAATTTTCTGCCGTTGTCTCTGGTTACTTGACAACTTTGCAGTAGTCGGCCAATCATTTTCCGATGGCTTCATGAGTAGTTACTAGTGACAGGGGTACATACGTTGATGATTTGGTATACCGTTAAAATTAAAAGTAAGGATGTAAGCATTTATGTCTTTTAATGGCTGGGGGTATATTTTAGTGTTTAAGTGTGTTATTCATAAAGCATGCTACCGTAACGTTGCTTTATATATGGTTGCCACCAAACCACTACCATAAGTGAAGTAGATCACTCATGGCCCTTTTCATCAGGCCTAGTCAGGATTTGCATGATTTCTTGCACCATGAGGTTAGTAGGTATGGTTTTCTTGTAATCGAGAATGAACAGTGGTTGAACAATTATGCTGTTGGTTTTTGGGTAACATTGCCCAGAGTTGTCAGATAGGAACGGGTCTTGTCTTATGAGTACATTTACATACTTGGTTCAGGCTGCTATAGCCATTAATGGCACTGGGTTTTTTTTTTTACTTGTCGGGGTCTTGCAAGCCCAGTACAGTGCTATTTACAGTGTCCTTTCATTTACCGATCATTTGCTCTGGTGTTTAAATTATAGAAAAAAAAAATGGGACAGCAGCTAGTGAGTCAGTAGGGGAACATGAAGCACTCACGAGTATTGGTTGCTCACTGGACATGCTTAGTGGCAGCATACACCATCTTTGAGGAAGAGAGTTAGTGGAGAGCTTTCCATTTGGCAACTCGGATTGTGAATGGGTAGACAGTATTACTTGCTTAAATCAGGTTCTGGGCAGTCTTATTGTGCATATTTTCACAGAATGTACAGATTTGTGCCTCATGTTTGGTCCATTTTTCATAAAATTGTGGTTTTCCGGCAATTGACATTCAGATTTCATACCCGTCATGCGAATGCAAATCCTATTTTATTAACTTTCTTCTTTTACTCTTAATAGCATCTGTGCTGGCAGTTTACTTGAAAGCAGTTGTCCTTACAGCAGTGCTCATAATCACTGAGGGCAGAATCATTGAACTTCTGACTTCTGCCAACCCCAGCTTCTTAGAAGAGGTATAACCCTGCAAATATATTTTTACGGGCTTTAGCTCCTGAGGTAATGCCATAGTCGGTGCATGTCTTCTGGGGTTGGGGGTCAATTTACACTAAGGGGTCTAATTTTATAATAAAGCTGAACGGTATGCAAAACTGAGCATTAAACACATTAGCACAGTAGTGAAGAGTCAAGCTACAGATTTACTGTGTGATACTTTTATGGTTAACACTAGTTGACATCACTAGCTTATTGTGTTATCTGGTAATGAGCCGATGGAAAACATTACTGTTTCACTTCCAAGAAAGTTAAGAGCTCTCACTGGCATCTAAAAGTAGTAAATTGTTCACTGAAATGGGTGAATGTGGCAGAACCTTGAATGAGGGATCAGCCCCTTTGTACCAAGTGTTCAGTATGCTTTAGGCTGGCAGTTTTTTCAGTCATGTCTCTGCTCTTTTCTTCACCCACTTTGTTGAGTTTTCTACAATTTTGTGGTACGGGGGGGGGGGGGTACAGTGATGAATACATTTCAATGGGAGATGACAGTTATTTGACTTTGTTTTTGTGTCCTTCAGAGAGAGAGCGTGAGGGAGCGGGATCTTTTCTTCCATTCAGGTGAGGTGCACTTCTCTCTGTCTGCGGGGTGGGGTGCAGTGCTAACTTTAACTACTAGTTGGAGGGAGTGTTTCAATCTGCAGAATGGTATGGTTGAAACAAACTCTGGTACGCTAGCAGCTCTTTGGGTTGGTAGGAGTGGTGCATCAAATGTGTCTCTATTATCAGCCTCTGTGAATCATTCGATGGTAAGTTAATTCTGTAGTGTCTCCGTTCTCCTAATTTTATTCAGAGAGGCTGAGTTGGCCTAGTGGTGTGTTTCTCTGATGGTAGTTCAGAGGGTCCTGTTCAATACTTGGTGTAGTTTTCTTTAACAAAGAAAAACAGTGGTATGGATGTTGTTCACAGGCTTGGAAGGGCTTGCATTACTGTTCATGTGCAGTTGCTGCCATTGGGGGGGGGGGTGACTGTTGGTTGTTGGTGCTGTTGCGGGGGGGGGGGGTGGCTTCTCAGCATAACTCCTAACTGTACAGATTTTTGTAGAATGTCTGCACTTGAAACCATATATTAGCATGCATTATGTTGAAAACAGATCTAGTACCACCTGTAAAATGAGGTTCTATAACAATTTAATAACAGCTATGAATGAAAAATTGTGCTGTGATGTAATTTATATAGATATAACTTCAGCATTTGACAGGGTCAGACATGTAACATTGATCAGCAAATTAGTACAGCCAGGTATTGATGTACTATTGTGGCTGACAAATAGGACATGGCAAGTATCCTACAGCAACTGGACAGGCAAAATCCTTGGTTACAGTCAGGGTGTCCCACAGGGCTCTGTCCTAGGCCCTTACTTGTTTAGATTGTATCTTTCAGACCTAACTTTTTCATCTGAGTTGTTTACGATCTGAAATTGGGTAAACTGATTTACATGTGTTACATATAAGGCATGTCTGCAAAATAACTTGACTAAATTGACCATTTGGGCACAGGAGAATAATATGTTGATAAATACATCAAAAACTAAGCATACGAGATTTGGTAGGCATAAACTGAAAGGTGAATATTTTGATAATGTGGGGGGTTTGAAAGGCAGTTGTGTTGCAGCTTGTCTGACCAAATGTACGCGGAGATGTGAATCATTTTCTTATTTTGGGGCTGAGCATCTGACCAATAGCTCCTTAATTGGGTGGTTTGAGATCTATACCTAGAAACTGTATAATTTCGTGACAGCAAGGTGCTTAATTTGGGTGGAGAAGAACCGAGTGGACAACAGTCAGTGATCTGAAAGAAGTGGGTCAGAGTTGGAAGTGCTGGTATGGGTTGCTGTCTCTATTGATAGAATGGTGGACAAAGGTGCTCAAGTGGGGGAGCACGAAGTAAGTAACAGTTGCTTACCTGCTGGAAGTTGTTAGATGGAAGTGATTCTGATGGGCTGGATGTTCCGGTAGTTGAAGTGTACCCAATGAGGTCACAGGGAATCTTGTTTTACTCACGGTTCTTTAAGGTATGTTGTATTTGGTGCAGTTTGGGTAATGTGTTGGCAAGTGAAGAGGGTGTATCTTGGGGCTGGGTTAAGCAGGGTTGGGGAATTTTATGAGGGGTCTGGGGGTTCTCACTGGTGGGGTGGACACACAGCTCTCATATGCATAGGAAATTACTAGGTTAGTGGTTTTAGGGCCCTTAAGTCATTTATCTATCAATGTTTTATAGTTATGGATATTGCACAATTTTACATAGGGTATGCTGCAGGGGGAGGCTGGGTTGTGGTGGAGTAAACAGCATGGTAACAAGTTTAATTTATTCTGTACTTGGAGTGGTTTCAAGGCTAATGGTTCTAAGGTTTTTCATAACCTAGCCATGTTCAGGTAAGTGAGATTCCACAATCCAGAGTGCAGTACAGGTTACTCTTAGTTAAGACGGACGTGGGTGAATGTTGCCCTTGTCCAAAGGGCACATAGGGTGAGCCGTAAGGGGAATTTGTATCTCTGCTTTTTGTAATCGGCTGTATAGCAGGAGTGTGGATGGTTTTAATTTTCTTTGTTTAATTGTTAATTTTGTTGAGAACTTCTTTGTTGCTAGAAGAGTGATAATTTTATTTATTGAATAATACCTTTTATGCAATGTTTTGTTTATTTCGCATGGGTATCTGTTGTACTGTTACTATGCGAGTTGGGAGGTTATTTTTATGGCACTCTTTGCTAGGACATCTTCATTTGCAGGGGTGTTTTTGCATCTGGTAGTGTCTGCATTTTAGCCAGTTGATGAATGATATATGCCCTTGTTGGTGCTTAATGGTCATTAAGAAATTGGATTATGTGTGTGTGGAGCACTTACAGTCTTTTCTTTTACAGATCACTGAGTGCAGATGGGGACATGCAGAGTTGATATTACTTGGGGGATTAAAGAAAACACTGTTTTATGGGTAACGGGGGTCTTCTTTGGAATGGATCAGATAGTGTTGCAGACATCAGGGGTAGGAAATTTCCGGGTTGCAATGCATAAGTTAGGCTTGTGATCTAGATGGGGGGGGGGGGCTTGATGTGAGGATTCTGCTTTGAGTTACTGCAGTTTCAGGAGAGACTGGGTTGGGTTTATTCACTACATTCTGGATGGTAATAGTGTGTCACGGACCTTGTGTGAGCTGGTGGCATCAGGTATTCTCTAGTTTGTTGGTATATTGTATTTGGTTAGTTTTGCCTGGCTTGGTTTATTGTTGGTGGTGTATTTGGGGTTGCACTGCTACAGGCCATGATGGTGGTTAAGTGTTTTATTGTTTATAAAGGGTAGTTGGTGCAATGGCTACATTTTATTAAATGGAATTTAAAAAGAGATTTAAGAGGGTTACTACATGCATTGGACAGCAAAAACAAAACAAAACACATTTTTCTATTTGGCGGTAAAATGGGATTGCCATGTGGCATGGTGGTATGCCAATGCCTTGGCATGGTTTCAGTGGCAGTGGGCTTAGTATTGGTGGTCCAGTGGCTGGTAATACTCTTGGAATCATTGCGAGGATTCCATTGGTTGGGTGGTATGGATTAGTTTATGCTCAGTAGTCATGATAGGTTATGAGGTTATGGTTTGCTACCTTAGCATAGGAGAGGGGTCGATGGTTTGTTTTCAGCTGTTAGGTAACTGGCTGTTTTTTGCTAGTTATGTATAGGGTTAGGAGGTAATGATTTTGATCCAGCTTGGTTAGGGGGATGGGTACACCAAATGATGTTTGGCCCACTGCCTTACTGGTGGTTCGATTGCTGGAAGTTTCATCGTAGTGAGGGGGGAACAGCCTGGTTAGGCTGCTGGGTTGAGAAGACGGGCAGGCTTGCCCTCTTCTGTTCCCCCTCTGCTGTTGGATCTTCAATTCAATAAGTTGGGAAGGAAAGTGAATGGTTGCACTGCTTGATAAGTATATAAGCAAGCAGAGCTGCTTATTTGGTTGGAGGTAATTGAATAAATTGAAGGTGAATGGTATAATGCTGCCTTGTAAGTGTGAGGATAAATGAGCAAGTGAGGGATGCTGCTTATTCCAAGGGTGAGAGGTCACGCTGCCCTTATGGTTATTTTATGTTTTCTTTTCATGGATGTTATTAACACTTTTGTCATGTTTTGGCTGAAATTAATCATTTTTGGTTAACAATCATGTTTATGGAAGTTTAATAAAGGTCGTCAAATGTCATTCGGTGTGATGTGTTTATTGAAGTGGAACAGGACAAATGGCTAAAAAATTCTAATTTGTTGCTTTTAAAAAGACAAGTGTATGCTATTTACTCCAAAACAACATCTTAACCAGAAATACACATTTCATATTATCTCAGGTAATTATACAAAAATGGAAACCATAAGTCAGACTAAACCACTCAAACTGATAATAGATGGCAACCTCAAATATGATCACCACATACTTCATTCCAGTAAGAAAACTCAACAAAAACTTGACTCCCTCTATAGGGCCAAACACATACCTTAGCAGCAACATACCTCTTCCCTTCTCTATTGTATGCTTCCCCTATTTTTACAAATATCGACACTAAATGTAAAACTAAGCTAGCCTCCTGCTTCTACAGAATAGCTAAATTTGCAACCGACTAACTTTGCTTTGAATTAAAACAATTAAACTGACTTGAACTCCCAAACCATTTAACATAGTAACAGCTGATCATTGTCCACAACCTATTGCACTCTCCAGACAAATGCCTAGGATTACAAAATATGGTACTGTACTATTCAAGCACTACAGACCTTCGCTCTAATAATACACTTTTATTATGTATCAGTAAGACAGTCAGCACTGCTGGAGACTCTATCTATTCCCATTATGTGTCAAAACTTTGGAATAAAATCCCCACACAGTTATAACAGAAAACTTGAATAGTTTCAAAACTTTGATTAAGCAGCACGCATGCAAAAGATGGCTCTGTTCTTCCCATTCACCTGGCTAGCCTTACTCACATTACTTTTCTCCAACTCTTATGGACACTTTGCTTCCCAATCTTTTGTACATTATCACTGCTCCTCATACTGCACTAATTTCCTAAACTCTTCCTCCTCCTCTCACGCCCACCACTAACTACAATTCCACCTCTGTCCATTTATCTTCCTGCTCATTTCCACAATTTCTCCTTTCATATCTTTATTATCAATTATTAAGCTACATTACTACTTGTCTGTCTGTAAATTATTACTAACCTCAAAAACACCCCCGTTTGATCTTCTCTCTGCAGCCATCATGCTATAAGTACATTCATTATTATTGTATTTTTTTGTGCTATGTTCATGTAAGAAATATTTAAAAATGATGTAAATAAGCTCATGCACAGATGTTTTACCCTGCAATTTAAAAATTATGTAAATAAGCTCATGCACAGATGTTTTACCTGCAATTATAAATGTGCATCATGTGTAACTTGTACGTTGAGCTTTTCCCCTCAGGCCTCTGCTGAAAATGGGTTTTACCCAGTCAGACTTTTCCCAGTCAACAAAGACAAATAAATAAATAAGTGATGTGGCACATGCTGTCAATACCAAGGTCTGGATAGAGCCTCATGTAATAGGCAATGGTTTGAATCTGGTAACGTCTGTCTGTCAGATAACAGTGGCTTACACACAGACAATACTTATGGCACAGTCATAGGGCCAACTTTTCCAGGCTTTGCCCCACAAGTTAGGGCATCCACGCCCCTTAAGATAGGAAAGTGTTGTAAGCCCTTCAAGGATGTTCTTCCAGATGACTGATATGCATATTTCTGTAGTGACCATGATTGTTATGCATCTCTCTGATATTTGTCCTGGTATGAGTTTGAAAATGACATATCTCCCCTTATCTCCTGCTCTGATGACTTCTCTTACCTTCACTCAATCACTCAAAACCATACCTCTCAATCTCTTAGAGCAAGAAATCTGGCCAAAGTCATAAATAAAAGCAGGACAAAGGCCAAAAAGTAGTGAGACTTTTTAAATATTGCTCTTGCAAACTTCGAAAGGTAATGGAATAATAGATTTCATATTAGCATGGATTTTCTGACTGATATGAAGTCTGAAACTCAAATATCTGTCATTTTTTTTAACTTTAATATTTAAATATTTTCCAGTAATTTGCCAGAAATCCACAATTTTTTTGAAAAACAGACCAAAAATATAAGGCAAAAATCTGGACATTCTGCAAAAATCTGTATGGTTGAGAGGTATGCTCAAAACACTTTTTACAAAGTCGAATAATGGCTAACTTATAACCAGCTCATCCTAAACTCTAAAAAAACAAAATCCTACTTTTCCTCCCTAAATCTCTCTCTCACTATAAAACTACCTATTCCATCTCATCACATGACAACACTTAAAGCAGATTCACACTCTAAATTTCTGGGTATCATAATTGATGACCAATTAAAATTTGACCTCCACGTCCAACACTGTATCAAAAAGACAAATCAAAAATAGGTCGTCTCTACAGAAACAAAAAAATCCTTGCTACTAACTCCAAACCCACACTTGCTCAGACTTTCCTCCTACCCTGTCTTTTATACGGCTCTCCTATACTCACATTTCTACAATCTACCATAATATCCAATCTCAAGCAAACTTATAACAACATTGCCCGATTTGCCAGTAATCAACCATATAAATCCCATCACAGTCTTGCCGTAAAACAGCTGCAATGGCTTGAGTTCCCCCAACTTGTTCTTATTACCCAGTTCACTCACACCATACTAAACTAACCCTCAGCATGTCCTGATCTCTCCTCTCTCATATCCCTCTTCTCCCCCTCTCAAACTCTGTACAGCTCAGATCAACACCTCCTTAATATTTATAAAATCAACATAAACAATAGTAAACTTCTTTATAAAAGCACAGTGTCCCAAGCCTGAAAAAAACTCCCACCAAATATTTGTAACATCAACTATTCAATCCATTTCAGAACTGAATTTAAAAAAATGCCTTCTTTATTCTAGTTCCTGCTAATGGCGCGACCTCTGTATACCACTCATTACTCTGCCTTGCAAGACTTTACTCTAACTAACTGAAACACTATTCATGCATTTATTACCCATCTAGCTCTGACTGATGTAATTCTAGAATTTACTAGCATAGACCCATACCTCTCAACCTGGAAAAATCAAAAATCTGGACAATACCCATGAAAAATAGGTACAAATTTGTACGCTGATTAATATAAAATTTACATACATAATTACATAACCCTGCTCACTCCAATGGAATTGCGGGATGCCAACATTCAAATGCAAACTGAAGAACAGACAGCCAAAATATGGCACCAGATTCCCCCTGCAGCCATTCCAATGCCCCATTACCTGGCTATTTTGCCCCATTTACCATAAACAGTAATGTGCATACTGCTTTACTATTACAATAATTATTTGGACTTTATTTTTACATTTTATAGCACAATGCACAAACACTAATAGACATCTGCTAAACAAAGCAATACTATCTCACAATGAAAATAGACTTAGCATTAAAACTTCTCTACCCTTGAAACTCACATTCATTGAAACAGTATTGAAACCCACACCATATCCAAAGAAAATGTATCTGGCCAGTGGTGGATCAAGATTACCTTTGGGCTGTTTTCAACTCATAGGTCCCTTGTACACAAAACAAGAAACATGCATGTGCTTTTTTGATACACCTTCCTGACTTTATTAAATTATATTCCTTGTATAATACAGCACACTTTTTAGCTTTAGAACGCATTTTAAATTTATTGTTTGGACATTTTTCCAGTAGGCAATGAAACAAAATGCATGAACCAATAATGACAAAACTGCCCAGTTCAGAATATTTCCATCATAAAAGTCTACTTACACACACATGCACACACACACACACACACACACACACACACACACACACACACACACACACACACACACACACACACACACACACACACATATAAATATAGATATAGATATATAAAAAATAGAATGACAGTAGTGTAAGTCATGGGCAACTTGCACAGCTTCTCAAACTTATTTTCAATTTCAGTTTTTTGCTTGACTTACTCTGATTTGTGTTATCAGGCCAACTCAATAGCTGTAGATGCATACAAAATAAACTAGGTGAACTGCATGTTTTAAGAATTCCAATTTTTAGTCCAGGTACTGACAGACCCTCTCCTACATTCATCCTGAAGCATCAAAACCATCATTGTAATCCAGGTGCTGTTAACTGGCCACTCTTGCTTCTCCACTGTCTGCAGTGGAAAAATATGTGTTTTATCTTGAATGCTGGAAAATGTACTGTACATGTTTAAAAATAGTTGTCTTATAATGTGGCACAGAACATAATAATTCTGATTTTTTTTGTTCCTGAATTTGGGTTAATGATATTTGTTGATCTTTTCACTGAGGCACAAATGCCCTTGTGCATGACATTTACTCACTTCTGTTGTATCTGTAGCTACACCCTTGACTTGTTACATCCACCCCCTTTAAAAGTACAACACAGTACAGCACCAGCAATGCATCTACATACTTGTGGGAGTAGAATCCACAGCCTTCTGCATCAAAAGCAAGTATTTAACATTTTATGCTATTAACAATGCAAGTGGATTTACCATAAGCAACACTAAACTCCTCTTCCCCTGAAGCTTTCAGCTCCTTGTAAACTCCACTCAACACTCAACTGTATCTCTCAACTTTGCAGCACAATAAATCTGGAAGAAAACACAATTTATTGGGGGGGGGGGACAAACCAAGAGCACATTTTAAACATTGCTTGTATAATTTTGGAACATTGCTAGAATAAAATGTTGTGTTACCACCATGCATTTCACTACCAAGTCTTGAACCCAAGACCCTGTGCACTAGAGGCAGAGCAACATACCACTATGCCAAATCAGCAGTTTCTTGAAAGATAGGAAGACTGAAACTTAAATGGCTATCATTTAGTGAATTCAGTTCTCACTTCTCAACATCTGCACTTTTCCAAACTAACTTTACAACAAAATAATTTTGCACAATTTGGTCAACAGAACTGGAGAATGTCACAGGTTCTGTGCATATTTGCCTAGGAATGAAAGCCTGCAACATATACTCCAGGGCAGTACTTGTAATTAGCTGAAATAGTTTCTACCCAGTAATACATGAGAATAGGGTTTTAAAGAAATCAAAGACATTGCAGATGGGTTGTAGACAAGTAAGGCACTTGTTTAGAGGTCTGTTTCATCAGGAAGATGAAAACCACCAATAAAGGTGATAGCAGAAAGCTGAGGCTGTGACTGCCAAATCTGTTTACCACATTTAATGGATCAATTCTAGTGCCATTCCAGGACAGAAGCTATAATCTGAGATGCCACCTGCCTTAGAAATTACTGCATCTGGTACTTAAGTGTAAGTGCTGGTATTCTACCTGCTATCAGACTCCAGGATGCAACTCCATCCACCGTCTCAAGTACAATTTCAGCATTCATGCCTGCTTATGGCACAGAGCTGTTGGATACCTGTGGTACATTGAGAGAAGAGAGACAGAGCAGAATACCAATGCAGAGAAGGTAAGACTTGTGTAATAAGACCGTCATCACGTCTGCAGTGCCATTATTCCTTCCATGTTTCTCCCCAGGCAAATAACGACATCTGAATTTGATTACAGAAATGTTAGGGAAGTAACTATTGTGAGAAGAAACAGCCAGGGAATTGTTATGGCTAGATAGCCTAGTACTAACCTATGAACCTATGAACACTTCTGAAGCATTAATATTTCTTGCATGTGAACACTCTTTTGATATTAAATGAAGTTAAATAAACAGTTTGCCTAGGATCTTTAAACATGGGAATCCTAACATCTTTAAGCTCAAAAGCATTTTACAAATCATTAAAAATGTCTGTTAATCATACCATTCAATCTTAAATTTCTTAAGAAATTGTGATTTGATTAAAATCAGTTCAATAGCTGTTTGACTATACAGTTGTCTTGCACAAGACATTTCTCCTGAGGTGTAAAACTTTTGTATTCTTCCTCAAGTTAGATCCACACAGTTTCTAATAACATATCTTATTTTCTTCTTGAAGGTGTTTCAGTGTCAGACATTTCATTCTCTCATCACCAATAACCAAAGCCACAGTGTGAAGTACACACGTAACAACAAACATAAGTTTTTTTATGTGACAGCTGTTCTCGTCATCTGCAGAGAAATCCAGTGTTTCATAGGACATTTCAGAAATATTTTGACTCAGTATTAAGTTTAGAACAACTGCCATGCTCACAATATTGTCATACTATTTTTTTTAATTTTTTTACAGTGGTAGTAGTAATGAAATGAAAAGACCTGTAGGAAGGGTGTGGAAAAGCGTTCAGTTGCACCAGGTACCAATCTCTATGGGGGCAACAACTGGTGTATGCTACTTTAAAAAAGTAAAGGACTGCTTATAAACATCTTGTAAACTATAACATGTTTTTAAGGTAGTTTTCAAGCCATCTAATGGCTGCAGTCTCCAGAAAGAACATCTCAGTGCAATAATAAAATACAATGGCTGCATAAAATAAAATACAACAGCTGACACGCACGGCATAATAGAACATAAAATATAATGGCTGCAGTCTCCAGAAAGAATGTCTCACGGCAATAATAAAATACAAAGGCTGCATAATAACCTCTCCAAAATACCTCTGCTACAATGGCTGCAGTTCCCAGAGCAGTCTCCAGAAAGAACATCTCAGCGCAATAATAAAATACAATGGCTGCATAATAACCTGTCCAAAATACCTCTGCTACAATGGCTGCAGTCCCCAGAACGTCTCAGTGCATAATAACATCTCTATGTCTGTGACCATTATTCCTCTGCAATTCTGTTTCTGCGACCACACACCATTTTTCATTCCTGCCTGTCTGGAGCAGCTGGCAATGCATGTATGTGAGCCCTTGAGCTCAATTCCGACAGGCTGGCAGGCTGTTTCATGGAGCTGACATCATCGCGCACGTGATGACATCAGCCCAAACAGCCGAGGAAAAAAAAACGTAAAATAAAAAGCCGGGAAATCAGAAATTAAGGGGTGCTACTCAGAAATTGTGGCACCCCATTATTTTGACCCCAAACTCAATAAAAACCAAGTAATTCAGTATGGTTAGGAGGTATGCATAGACCTAATTTCTGTATATCACTCAGGTGATTTATTTATATATCTTTTTTGTTTCATATCAACAGTTGTTTCTGTAAATATTTGCAATGATATAACTATGTAATACCTTTTGCTTTTGATGTTATTTGTTCTTGCTTATTAATGCATGATATACTCCTTGTAATATTCTTGTACTTTGAGTGTATGCTTGTCAGTTTTCTGTATATATATTTTTGTTATCTACTGGAGCTTTCTTCCCCAGGTCTCCACTGCAAACAGGCCTCTGGCTCAGCTGGACTAACCTGGTCAACAAATGACAAATAAATAATAAAATAAATAAATAAACATGATGCAAATGATTATTATGTCATTCATTGCTCACTGGTATCATCTACTCCCAAATTAATTTTGCTCTTTATTGCATGTCTTCATCCAGACATTTCCTTACTACTGCAATTGTTTTCATCACACTATACAACTTAATAGCAGATGAGAGATTTGGTAAAAGTTTCTTTTCTGTATGGCATGCTGCCAGATCATCAGAAACTGTGATTGGTCCTCTGTTACTACACTTTCCTGTGTGTTGCTGCTGTTGAATTTCTGTTACATTACTTTTCCCTGTAATTCCATGTTAACATGCCTAGTATAATGATGTCTGAGATGTTTGCAAATCAACAAGGGAAAACTTGAACTCATGACATGTCATCAGATCTGAGTTATCATTTTGTCACTTATGTATGCTGTGTTTTATTATATTACCATTTAGCATTTACATAACTATACAACACTTGCCTGTTTACTGCACATTTGTAGGTGATAAACCTCTTTCCTATGAGTGCCACTGTCATTTCTTTGCAAAAATATGTCCATTTCTGATGTATATGATATTACAGCTGTAAGATCCATTTGTACTTGTGCATACATGCTGAGGTGGAGAATACAGTAGTGGGGCCAGCTTGCGTACATTATGCATTCATCCCATAATGTATCTTATGTCCTTGCTAACTGTTATCTCAACTTAGCATTTAATTAATATGTATATCACATTTTCACTCCCCTTTGTTGCACTGCAGTTTGATGTCCCTATCACAGCCTTTGTGAGCATGCCCATTTTTATTTATGTGCATAACTGCGGTATTGTCATTGATATTAACTATCATTACATCAGTATTGCAGGATTTATGTCAGAAATGCTTCTTCAACACTTCAGTACATTTGTCTGCAGTATATGAGTACACTTTATCCATTTCCCATTTAATTATGCAATATAAAACTTACTATTTATGTACAATTCCCCTATTTCACTTCTCCTTCTTCAGTATTCTTTCACTGCACTTGTGCTAAATATTTCTGGGCTGCAGTGCATCTTCATATCTGTGCTTTGCCAATCTGTTTACATTCTGCTGTTTTGTTTGCATTCTTGCTTGTACTTGCAAGCAACTTTCCGTAGCAGTGAACACTATTGCTGGCCACAAAAAAGGTGCTTACAAATGAGTAGGCGTGAAGAGCAGCATAGGTATGCATCACACTAACACACTTACAATGTGCAGGCTTAGCACAGCACCTACATGGTTAATGAATCCCAAGTAATGTATTTAATGAACATTTTTTTTTATGCTACAAAGTATGTTTTCATCAGTTTTACTTAACTGTCTTTCAGTACTGTAGAATATAGGTTCATAGGTATATACTAGGCTACTGACCACTAAAGCATTTAAAAAGCCTAGCCATGCAACCCAAATATGACCCACAAATTTGCTTTATATTTGATATAATGGAGTAATTTACTGACTGCCTCTGTCCATCAGAGATACAAGAGCCAGACTGGGGGTCAGTTTCCAATTACCCTTCCATTGAGATAAGCTGGCTTGAAAAGGGATAGAGCAGAAGTCTGCTTCTCGTGGACGGGGAGTCTGTAGTAGAGAATGAGAATTCTCTGAGAAACATATCTGTCTCTCTAACATGTCCTATTTATGTTGCAAAAGAAAAAAATAGGTCTTTTAGTCTGTATGATAGCAAAGGGACAGGGCTTTGAGACAATCAGTGTAAGACATTGTGTTTACTTCCTGCATTCTTTTTGTAAGGAACCTTTGTGAATGTTCCAGATGCTGTATGTGTCTGGTCAGGTGTATACTGAAAGGGGGCATTATACTCTATGATGGGCCTGATGAGGATGGTGTACAGTGGTTTGATGACCTCTCTGGACCTAGATGCCATGCTCTTGTTTATAAGTTGAGCAACAAAGAAGGATTTTCTTACTACATTGGACATATGTTCATTGAAGGCTAGGCTGCTATCTACACGAGTTCCCAGATCCCTGACTAGTGAATCAAGTTTTAACAGTGATTTTTTGATGACAGTGTTACCCGGGGTGGAAGGCTTTCAAGAGGTATTATAATGCATTTCTTTGTATTGGCTTTTAAGCCATGGGTTTGGCATCAAATGTTTGTCTGTATTAGACCTTCCTGAAGGGTGTTCTCATCTTGGGGGATTCAATGATTGCTCCCAGTTTACAATCATCTGCAAACTTTGTTAGCCAGAGGCCTCTGACATTGGCTTTGACATCTGAGAATTAGATGCCAAAGAGGAGTGGGCCTAGCACATAGCCCTGGGGAGCTGGCCTCTTTGTGGAGGTGGCCTCACTAATTCTAACCTCCTGGGTCTTATCAGTGAGCCAGCTAGCTATCTCGGATGTTATAAAGTGGTTTGCACCTAGTTCTGTAAGCTTTCTGACAGTGCCTGAGTCAAGTATTGCATCAAATAGGTAGACAATATGCATCATTTTCTCTTCATCCATTGCTTTAGTGACCTTTTGAAAAGATGTCCACTAGGTTCAGTAAGCATGGTCCTCCTCTGACAAAGCCAAACTGGGATAAATCCAGCATATGGGTATCTCCTATGTCCTTTAAAATTTATATGATAATTCTTTCCATGGCTTTGCAAATAAGAGTCAGACTAATGGGTCTGTTGTTTCTGAGATCATCTTTAGTTGCAAGCCCACCACAAAATTCTAAAGGAACTCTAACAGTATTCACTAGAATAGTCTATTTGTTTGTTTTTTTAAACATCTTTATTGAATTATCACTTGTGACACAGGCAAATTTATATTTATACAAAAGTAATCAAACTGTATTAACAATTAACATAACAGCATAACATTTGTTTTTATTAAAATATGTTCAGTGATTTGTCTACTGCAGGTGCCACAAGATGAAAGATGACAAAGAGTTTTCAGCACAAATTGTCAACAAGATGTCATTTGTGTAAACACAATCTTTACACTGATAACTTTGTGTAGGTCTTGATACTATATATGTATTGTTGGTAAGTGCTATATCAGTCTTACTTTCTAATTCTGTAAGAAAGGCCAAAATAAAAAGTATGGGGACAATGTACATCCTCATCTGATCCCAGGAGCCTTATCAATACAGCTGAAAATAAAGTGCTGGTTAAATTTAGTAACTGAGATGAAAAATGTGTATGTTGCCTGTACAGGGTCTGTTTTGTTTAAAACCTTGTAATCAGCTGATATTAAAGCTATATCTGTTCCAATGTGAGACTGAAGTATTATGGATTGAATTAAGTTGTGCATAAAAGACATGTCTTTGCTAGAAACAAAGCCAGATTGGCAGGCGTATATAAAAGAGGGAAGATACTTTATTAAATTGTCCACAAATCTGCCAATCTGTATTGAAAAGAGTTGTTTGCCATTAATTGTTTCTATCCATGGAGTTTTGTCCTTTTTTTTTCCCTAGGCATTTCCATCTGCCTTATGACCATCAAGCCCCTTGTGAGCTGAACTCACTCCATCCCTCCATCCTAGGCATTCCTCAGTGAAAGCAAGCTGGAGGCCATCTTAAAGGCAGCCACAGTGTTTTCTGTGCCACTGCCAGCATCTCACCAATGACAGAGTATCTCACCATAACCCTGCTCCTGGTGGCTGATTTACACACCTGTATCAGCATAAGGATATCCTATTCCCCACACTACATGCATTTACTCTTACTCACAGATACCTATGAGGCTTTGTCACTGGTTTTGGACCAACAAAATTATAATCCTAAATCAAGTGAACACCGGTATCATGCATGGATGCATTCACTTGCATGATAGCATGTTGGCCTGACCAGGATGGGGGAGCCAGTGTAAACAATTAATTCCTATTCTCCCATGCCCATCTCTTTCAGCACCTGAGCTACTATTCAAATAGAGGTAATCTGAGTTGAAATCAGGGTTTTCTCACTTTACCCCACTGAGATGGGCTTTTGTAAGTTATTACTAATAAGATAGTCTTAGCAAGAGAAAAAATGATTATCAGGAATAATTCACAGAACTTCTATTAACTGAGATAGCATATTAAGTATAAATATGCTGTCAGAATGGCATTTAAGATAGAATTCAGTAACCAGTATGTCGGAGTCAAGAGTTTTATTTGTTAGCAATGCTAAAATAAGTTATGAAAAAAAACAGTTGTCAAGATGTTAAATTCTTGGAAAGCTAGGATATTTTAAAAAGAGATTTTTATAATTAGTTGACCATCTACATCAGTTCCCACTAATCACATTAATCAGACTTTTTTTCCTTTGTTTTAAAAGAAGGGAAGAAAAAAATCCCATCCTGATCTGTAATCATAAGTAAAAGTTGCCTATAAAGCAAAGAAGTTTTTTCACAAAAGTAATCAGATCAATTATTTGAGTAGTTAGGGTATTCCTAAGAAAATTTTATGAAAAAAAAACACAGTTAAAAGAGTATATATAATTGTTGGTTTCTCCAATAACCTCTCCAAATGATGCTGCTGACTGTTGTGAAACATAGAAGTCAAAGACTAAAAAATAGTGACTGGATAAAAAATACCCCATTTAGAAAAAATAGTGAAACAGATGCTGTTATCTAATGTCTACAAATTCTATAATTTTAGATTTCATTAAATCAAACTATTCCTCAAAAATTTAATTCCTGATATTTATATATGGCTTAAAATGCATAGCTCTAGTCTCAGATATGTAAAATATAACCATAATGTGATCCAAAAAGATATGGACATAACACTGTATGCTAATTTTTTAGGTAAGATTTGAGGAGAACAGGAAAAAAAAACATACTCAACCTTGGAGAATTTCTGTCCTCATATCCTAACGAGTATAGCCAGGGTCTGGTGCATAGAAGTGCTATCAGGTATCCCTCAAACCAAGTTGTGATAGAAATGACTGGAACAATTTGGCAAATCTTTTAGCTGCTATACATTTAATGGTATTAGAAGGAACTGAATTTGTTTATCTAGCATACTTGAGGATAGCCACGGTAGTGCAGCGGCTAGCATTGTTGCCTCACAGCAACAGGTTCTTCAGTTTGATTCTCAGCTGAGAAACAGCAAGAAGCTGAGAAGTAAAATTTCTACAGGATAACCTCAGAGCTAGAGGGTATAAAGAGCAGGATTTGCATCCTCAGGTTAGTCTACAACAAAGTACAATCAAACAGCCAAACACGAACACTAGATTTGCTTTGACCTATAGTTCTGATAATACTCAGATTATAAGAGTGATCAATCAATTTTGGCCTGTTTTGATCCAGGACCCGCAGCTAAAAGACATCATTGGAGAAAGACCGCAGTTCTGTTATAAGAATAGAAAGAATATATAAAGGCTTTTATGCACCAATTCACAGAACCAAAACCCAATAAAGGGACGGAAAGGCACCTATATGTGTGGCAATTGTAATATTTGCTCACTGATAGATAATAGCAATCGGTTTGTGCATCCCCTTACTGGTAAGGAATACATTTTTAATGTCAAGACGACTTGTAAAACACCTAATGTTGTTTACTTGGCAACTTGTAAGAACTGTGCGTCATTTTATATAGGAAAAAACAACCAGTTGTTCAAAAAAAGAATACAAAGACATCAGAGGGACATCATCAACAAGGATTTGCACAATGCATTAGCCTGTCATGTTGATTCAAACAGTGGTCACACATTTATGTACAAAGTTATTGAAAATGTTTTTGTTGGACCAAGGAGAGGTGACATTGATAATTTAACCGAATTAAAGGAGATTAAATGGATAATTAACTTGAGGGCCGATCAACTCCCAGGTCTAAATAGCGTGGTCCCTCTGAAACCAGTTCTGAAAATTAAGAGACCCAAGTTAAAATAGTTATGAACATCCTTGGTGAATGTGTTACATCTATGCACATGAAGCAATTGATATTAAAGGAGGAACCACCCTTCTTTATCAAATCCATAAACAAATGACCATTTCGTGATGTTCTCTAATTGTGTGTTAAAGCACATTTATTAGATTTATATAACAACTGATGTTAAGGGAGTCAGTACCTAAATTATTCAAACTCATGTTGAAAGGATTTTTATTGAAGTCCCGTAGTTGTGCGTTCAAGCTTGCGCACCTTGCTGTAAGAAAAGTATGCATCAGATAGACTATTATTGATGAATAATAACAGAAAACAAGGACACTTTGAAATTTAAAGACATTTTTAATTATGATAACAAATGACTCTTGGCTACCATACCAGAGGGGCTTTGTTCAGCATTCAAAGTTTTTCAAAGGTTTTCAAAGTTACTGGGTGTAAGGAAGCTGCTTAAAGTAAACATGAATGCATTTACTCAAGTCTACGTGGCCAATGTTGTTAACCACTACTGATGCCTCCCAATTCTTATAGAAACATACTGAAGACCACCACAAGCAAGCATAAAATATTAGTGTGCACTAGCGAACATAGGTTTATAAGTTCCTATGATAGTGAAAGCTGTCTGAATGTTGTAAAATGATTTGACAGAGAGGTTTAATGGATGAGTCGTTGGCTGTTCGTCCACACAGCTAATTCTAAGATTTCATGAAATAAATTTTTGAGATTTATAAACAAAGCACAGTTCATGAATTGTCAGCAGAGGGTTGTGTTATGCACACTGGAATGCTTGGTTTCACGTATTTTGTTGATTAGTTATATAATGACTGTTTCTAAGCTGTTTTTTATATACAGCTTATTTTAAAGATCGCTGGCTTACTATCAGGTTATGTCATGCAAAGGCAAGCTACTAAACAAGGGTTGTGATTAAACAAAAAGTACGATCTTCCACCAATCACTAGTGCATATACATCTGATTGGTTGATTACACAGCTTAATTTGCATATTGGGCTGTGTCTTAAAAAAGGTGGGAAACGGAAGTGATTGTGCTCTTGTATGCAAATAAGGAGGTGAAATACCCACATGGATTGGCTGATAGCTTTTCAACCTGTGTTTGGATTGGTTAGAAAATTAAAAGCCTTCATTTTAAAGATCAGTGCTGGTCCCATCTTCTGCATTATGATCTGAGGAAGACACTTGTCGAAAGCGCTTATCCTGTGGATTTTAAGGGACTTTTTATTTTGTTTCTTGTTTTTATTTTGGTATCAGTTCATTAAAGGAAGTTTGATTTTGGATTTTAACAGCTCGTGGATTTGTTATATCTGGAGCCACTATCTTTGGTGAACATACTGTCTTTGTTTTTGCTTGTTTTCCTATTTTTGAGGCAGTTCACCACAGCGTTGGGGGCATTTTGTTGCTTTTAGATATTAAAATCAGCAGCTAAAATAAGCAAATTTGTCTGTAATTTCAAAGGACAACACTCTTATTGAAGCTTACGGAAAATAAGATAATGTACTGCTCATGGAGGTATTTCACAGTCACTACCGTATAGCTATTAGCCTTTTCCCATTGTGAGGAAATATGTTGCAAATCACGCAAATGACAGTACCCAATGGAGGTGACTATTTAGATCTTTGGAACTTGTCTTACTATAGGATCAGTATACAAAGTAATGTAATTACAGCAGAACTAATATTCACTGTAATCACTAATTCCTTTAATGTACTGCTGCTGGAACTGGAGTTTTGGACAGCTCCATGATAAAAAAGTAACTATTTTGGTATTTACATTCTTTTTCTTTAAAGGGAAAGTAATGAATCATTTTGTTGGTTCTAACTGTAAGAAAAACTGCTGCCCTCTTAACCCCCCCCCCAAAAAAAAAATTATATATTTTATTGAGATGGACAGTAGAGATTAAGGAGGATGACAACCATCCTCACAAATGGATATAACCAAAAACCTGTTAGAAATTCTCAGAATGTTAACATGGCAATGGTTATCAAACTGTTACTGACATAACATTAGTTAAAGTGTTTCTTTAGTGATACTTAAGTACATAGTGAATTTCTGGGTCTTTGAAATGATTTCATGTCTGCATAAACGAAAGCACAGTTGGTATTTCCCTGCTGGGTGAGGAAGTAAACATATTATTTTGTCTGTCAGTGATAGAACTGCTTTCTGTTTTGCCTACTCCATTTTGTTTTCTATTTTAAAAAAATCTGCTTGGCCTGGTGTTTTTGTTCTATGTGAGAGATAGACAATTAAATTATCTAGGCTGCACATCTCACATGGTTTTTTTTTTTTTTTTCTGGTTAAATTGTTTCTTGAGTGATACTTAAATACACAGAGAATGTATGTGTCTTTATATTTTTCTGAAAAGATTTCAAGCCTACATAAACTAAAAGCGCTGCTGGCGATTCCCTGGTAGTCTCTCCTCACTCACCCCTCCTTTGTTGATCTGCTTTTTAAACCTGGTGATTTTAAGCTGACATCCTTACTGTAAATTTTGCTTTATAAGCTCCTCCCTTTCTATGCTGCTGTTGCTATCTTGAATTATTTGCCTTTCCTTGTACTTAAATTGAAAATGTGCATTTTGCATCTCCTTGTCTGTCCTACAGATTTACTTGCTCTAAATACATTATCCAGCTAGCTGTCAGATAAAGCAGTGTATTTTCACACTCTAGCAAGCACTTGTTTTTACATCAAGAGGTCAGTGGTTTTCCATCTAGTGCACTGGAAGGTAACCTGGTTTGTTTAGGTTAGGGAAACACTTGAAAATTATACATGTAGTTTTATTGGCTGGGGGGCTTATTAATCAGCTTATCTTGTTTTTAATGCATTTATAAATTCTGTACAATTGAGTGGCTCTTGGCTCATTTATACAAAATGAAGTATTGAATAATTACACTTGTATAAGTTGTTTAAAGTACACTGCTGTATTCATATATTTAAGTTTGTTTGTGGTAGCATTTCACTCTGGACACTCCTTTACTGTGCTTTACATTAGGAGGACTGGGATTATTCATCTAGTGGCAGTAGGTATTTACCTGGTCTGTCTGAGCTGGGAAGCACACAAAAGGGCTCTAAGTACTTTTTGCACTTCTCTTATATACTGTGATTGTACTTTAGCAGTTTTGAAAAAAACTGTGCTGTCTGCTGTTTTAAGCAGTTAATTCCAGTATATTACATTGTATCTGGTAGTTGTAGGGCTGTTGTAGGTAGTTTGTGTGGTCTTGTTACACTTGGGCTCCAAACCAGCTATTCTACATTAAGAAGGTATTTTTCTGCACTCAATGGCAAACTCATCTGCATTTATACTTGACCTCTGTGTAATGAAGATAAAGAGATATTGACTGCTGTTTTTATTATATTTATATATATCATTTTCACATTTTTCTAAATATATCCACAATCAAATAACACAGACAGGACTCCTTAGTCTCATATGAAAGCTCTCAGCTAGATGAATAAAATGCTGTTGGCAGTATGTGTGTAACCTGAGTGCTGAGATATTGTAAGTTGTTTACAATGTTTTACAAATGTAATACTTACTGTGTTTAGTGTGACTTATAAAATTCAGTTTAAGACCTAGAACCTAAAGAATACTATCATAATAGAAATAGTTTATGCTGAAGGGTTTGCCATTTATACTTCTTTCATAACCCCTATGGTTCCAGAGATACGAACATTTATTTGAAATGTAATGACATAATTTGATTCTGTCAAAAGGCTTAGGCTCCGCCCATTGGAAGTTAAAGTGCAAATGTCCTGAGCTCCGTTGGAGTAAATTAGTTAAGAATAAATACACCTTGAGACTGGTCAAACAGTATGACTCTCTTAAGTCACTCTATCTCCAATTAACCATAGGCAAAGCCCCCTACCACATCATAGCTAACTATAGATCCTCCACTGTGAAACAGGAAAAGCATATCATGCACCTGGACGAACTGGATTCACTTGCCATATAGCCCACCATCTTACTTATAGATGAGTTTAATTATTCTACCATTGACTCAGAAACATACATGACCACAAGAATCCTGGCTCAGAGGTTGTTGGACTTTGCCAGTGCAAATGCTCTGGAACAGCTAGCCAGCACATCCACAAAAATCTCAAATGTCCTGGACACAGTACATACTAACATGGGAGAGCATTGCACCCCCCCCCATGTGATGTCCTCCCTGATAAAATCAGGGCATAAATCAGTCTCATTCGATCTGACAATAAGGTCAGATACCCCTTCAAGCTCAAAAATGCTTAAGAATTTTTTCAAAGACGAATTACCTCCTCCTAAGTGATGGTATAAGAAGTTTCAAAGCCCCCTCAATTGCAGAAAACATGGACTCCTATGCAGAGGAGTACACCAATGCCCTGTATAACCACTTAAGCAGTTGTATAGAATTGGCTGTACCTGACTGGATTAAAACCAGGTCTTGCCAAAAAAAAGCAAGCCACCCTGGTGGACTCCTAGTATAACAACAGTTATACAACAAGAGAAAGATACCAATGTCCAAGAACAAGAAGGAACTGCCTCAGCAGAGGAAGAAATATCTCGCTAGCTTAAACAAACAAATTAGACATCTTGTCAAGTCCTCCAAAGTTAATTATGAAGTAAAAATAGTCTCCTTAGCTAAGCATAATCACAATGCATTCTTTAAATATGTCCAAAATCTAGAAGGGAATACCCAACTACGCGCTGAACTTGTTGTGGATGGCACCACCCATACTCAACTGTTGATAATAGACAGCCTACTAGCTGACAGATTTGGAGCAAACTTTACCCCCCGTCTCCTCCAGTCATCCCCCAAAGTATACCTGCCACCTTTCCTCAGACTATTATCTCAAGACAGCAGGTCATCTTGGTGGTCTCCAAGGCCAAAAACACAGCATCAGCAAAACCAGACAACATCCCAGATTGCATTTTATATGGCTTAAAACATGACCTAGCAGACCCACTTGGATCCCTATTTAACCACAGCCTGCAAACTGGCTGTGTTCTGGCAGAATGGAGGATAGCAACAGTAGTCCCTCTGCACAAATGGGGACCACCAACCAACCCTGAGAATTATAGGCCCATAAGCTTGACTAGCCTCATCTGCAAGGCCATGGAAAGAAGCATCATGGACTTTATTAACAAGGGCATAGGTAATTTCCAAACTTTGGACCCAACCCAGTTTAGATTCATTAAAGGTAGAACATGCCTGTTAAACATGGTTGACTTCTTTGAGAAAATCACCAACACCTTGGATGGAGGAAAGACAGTGCATACCACCTATCTTGACCTAGCCAAGACATTTGACACAATCCTCCAGTCAGGTATTATACAGAATTCTCACAATTGGGAATTAACCCCTACATTACCAGATGGGTAGCCAACTGTCTCACCAATGGGATGCATACTGTCAAAATGGGTGACTTCACCTCTAACAAAAGACCAGTCACCAGTGGCATACCACAGGGTTCTGTGCTGGGCCCCTTACTGTTTGGAATTTATTTCTTAGAAGTCCAGGAAAACTTGAATGGCCTGTGGCTGACCAAGTTCACTGGCAATTGCAAATTGAGAGAAATCATTGAGTCCCACAACGATGTTAATATACTGCAAACAGGGTTAACGCAGACAAATGGTTGGTGCCAAAGCCACCGATTAAAGCTAAATGCAAAAAATGCATTATTATTCCCTTTGGGAAAGTTGACATCCTTGCTAATTACATTATAGACAGCACCCCCAAGTGTAGACCCACTGGTATGTGATCTGGGT
This sequence comes from Protopterus annectens, assembly GCF_019279795.1. Lineage (NCBI taxonomy): Eukaryota > Metazoa > Chordata > Ceratodontiformes > Protopteridae > Protopterus > Protopterus annectens. The sequence continues at coordinate 412,876,900 of NC_056727.1, forward strand.
ACTCAGGTTGACAGCAGTCTGAACTTTGACCACAACATATCCACAGCAGTAAGGAAATCCATTTATATGGCACATCTTATAAGTAAAGGCATTGCATCTAGATCTGAGGATGTTATAATTCCATTATACTCACCCCTCATCAGACCAATAATTGGGTACAATGCTCCCATTTACACGCACCTCACCAGACATCTGCAACAACTGGAGAGACCACAGAGGTTTCTCATTAAGAAATTACAGGATACACAAAGCAAGTCTTATGTGGAAAGACCGAAATCCTTGTCACTGCATTCTGTTTTCTACAGGTTGCTAAGGGGTGACTTTACAGGGCAGCCTCTGACCCAGCCATGATTGAAATGCTGTGCATTCGTAAATCAAACTACAAGAGGGTCACTCACTCCAGGGATCTTAAACTAGCCTCTGACATGGACAGGTCATGCTGGAGAGGTATATCCGTCTCCCAGAGACTGCCACTTCTCTGTAACAAGCTTCTAATTCATGTGAAACAAAGCACCTCCTTGACCCCCTTAAAAGCAACCTAGATCAATGGCTGGGTGACATCAAATTCACTCCTGAGGTAGCGCCCATGTTCCTCCTAGACAGAAGACGTCAGTATTAAGTACCACAGACCCTTACTTCTGTGAACTTCACTCATCTGACCATCGACAATTAGGGCAGCTCAGAATAAATATGGTTAGGCTTGTAAGGGCTCTATAGCCATTAGCCTAGTAACCTCCTATAAAACTATGAACCTATGAACATTCTGAAAGCTACTCAAATGCACTGGTCAAGTCCATTGTTCCAAATCAACACCATTATGGATACACGTCTAGCATCCTTTATACTACATCTTCCCATGCATTTGTGTAATACTCTCTTGAAACTGTTTGTGCTGGAGTTTCTTTCTTTTCTCCCATTTCTTCCTTACTATGCATATAAACTATTTTTAGAAAATTTTGAGATGGACTTAATCCCATGTCAGGACTTAAATTCCTTTCCTACTTTTTTTCACTCTTTACAAAAGGACCAGTTTCACTGGATACATTACAGTTCATTGAATTCATCAGACTGGAAGTGCACTTTGATGATTTTCACATGTAGTTAGGGCAGAGAAAGGGGAGACAGAATTTTCAATGCTAGTTATTTTCTCTTATGCGTATTGAAGTTAACTGCAGACGGCCTGACCTTGGTGTTGTTGTCTAAACTGAATGGCCCAGAGGGCTTTTTCTACTGACTGCATGAGTTTTAAATTAGTGAGTCTCAGTCAAACAAATTTAACACGAAGATTTTCAGTCTAAGTGAACTTTCAGTTTCATGTGCTGTATCCATTTATAGCATGATAGCATACATCCAACTCTCATATCAGTGATTTTCTACCTTTTTTTTTACCAGGGCCTGTTTGTAAAAACTCTTGCTAGTCAACAGCCATTTAGAGATTAATTAGTAAGCCAAGATTACATTGGCACCTAACACTTATAGTTCATACATTTTAGTATTTCAAAGCAGTTCACAATTTTTTAATTCCTTGTCATTCGCAAGTTGCGGTGGTTCTAGTTGTTCTTCCTCATCTGTGCAGTTCTTCTCATAAGCTCCTAAATAATGTCAAATTTGACTGATTATTGTACATTTATTGCATTAAGCCTCCACCAGCTAAGGTCACTAGCCCATGGCTTAGATGATTAAGTGAGTCTGTAAGAGATGAGAGACCGGAAAGCTACCATTGCTGCTCATGGAAGTGTGCTCGTTTTTGGCCTTATCCTCTCAATATGTGACAGCTGCCTTCTTTAGGCTAGGCAGATCATGAGGTGTGGTGGTAGGTACATTCCTGTCCTGACCCCTATGGCATCTATTCACATGGACCTGCCTATTTGTCCAGCCTGCACACTGCTGCATGCCCTGGTCTCAACAATAGATGCAGAAGTGTTCTGTTCCCACCAGCACATCATCACATTCCCTTTCCGCTGGCTGGTAGTCAGGCTTTTATCCCTATAGGCCAACAAAGCTGGCAAGCAGTTCAATGTCTGAAGACAGAAGCTAAGATCATTGCAAATACTTTTACAGTGTCAGCAAACAGTCTTATGTTACTCCCAAGAATGACAGTGAGTATTGTTTATCTCATATACCAGCTGAGGATAAAAAACTGCTATGCAAGAAAAGATAAATAATATATACATAGTATTTATTGGCACACCCTAATTTCCAGTTTAATAAGAACTTAAACATCAAAACAGCCACTTACTTGAAAATACTTAAAATAACAGTAAAGTATTGTATAAATATGAACTCATTGCAGCTACATGCAGAACTTTTCAGGTACTGTGGAAAAAAACACACACTGCTATTTCAGTGCCACAGCCTTCAGGCAAGTAAATTTGTGGGTAATTACAATATAGTTTTTGACACCTTATTGTTATTTATTGTGAAATCTGAGTCTCCTTCAGTTTGACAAGCATATCAGATTATTAAGATTATGCTGTAAATGTTATCACTATGTCAGAAGGTTATCTTCAAAATCCAGTCTGTCTCTGTTCATATTTTTAAGTACAGTCAAGGCAGAAAATCCAGTTTCACACATGTATGTGGCACTTAACAATGAAATGACACTGACAGCAGGGCAGGTGATAGAGATAAATCCTCTAGCACCATTCTATTTATTTATTTATTTATGTACTTATTTATTTTTTTACCTGTGGACTGGGACTACAAGATAAGTAAAACAGCAAACATTCTTCCCTGATAAGTAGAGGTGGCTTCATATTTTCCACTGAGAGTTTAGACGGATCCCCTTCTGAGTTTTCACCTTTTATTTATTCATCTGGCATCTTGAAAGTTATCACAAAATCATGCATGACATTTGTTTAAATGAGCTAATAATTGTTTAACAATGCTTTAAGACAAAAATAATATTTCCTTATTTTATTTCTTGAATCCTATCACAAAACATGGCCATTCCGTCCTATGAATAAGCATGGTTCATGCAATAAGCATTTTCTTTTTCTTTTTGAATCAGCAATGCTTTTGCTCTGTTCATATTATTTGTGCTCACTGATCCTGTAAAGAATGGATTCGTATTGTGCATCAAATCAAATACATCTGAGAGATAAATACGCCAAGGAAGCCATATGTGAGTAGTGAGGTGATCTGACACATGAGATTTTCTATCTTCAAGGAAGTTCCACCAACTTCATGTTAACTTTAATCAAATGAAAAATTCATTTTATTCATGAGGCAAAAAAATGAATCCCATCATGGCAAGACAAGTAGATGGCCTTACTGCTCATTCACTAAAAATAAAACTGAAAACAACATGAATTAGTTTGTGGGTTTGTTTAACACAATCCATGGTTTTGATTATATTTCACATCATCTTGAAGCACTTGGCCCCATGTCTTTGGCTGAAAATGCTTTCCTGTGCAGGAGATGTTGGGCCCATAACTACAAAAGATGCTTTGAAAAAACTTGGAACTGTACATAATGCTTCAACACTGAAAGTCCATATCTGTTGTATTACCATACCCCGAGACCAGCTTAATCCCACAAGCTCTAAATAATTATTCAGTGGAATAAATGTATATTTTAACAATAGAAGATACAGGCATATCTGCACTGAAAAGAGCTGCTCTTCAACATATTATCAACCTGCTCCTCACACAAGCCTGTAAGACAACCCATTTCAGTACACCTGTGACTTTATGTGATTGTAATGCAGAACAGTTTATCAATGAAATGCAAATTTTTTACTTTAAATGCCTTTTGAAAATTGAAATATTGATCTCTTTTGTATCACTACAGAGAATGCAATTTGTTTAACAGCTGACCTTTCCTGCACTTCAATGCACTGCACAGATGATTCATCCATGGTTTATTATTCTGTCAGAGGTTGCAGTTTACAATACTGTTTGGAAAAAAATAAGCTTGCACTCTGGATGTTGCATGCACATTCATATTTGGGAAGATGTTTGACATTTTTAATTTTGGTTTTAAAAAGTCAAAAGTATTGTCATTTATAGCCAAGTTGCTTTCAAAAGTCTATATCATTCTGATGGCTTTAGATTTTCATTTAACAACAGTTCACCGCTGATGACATCATTGCTGGGACTTGCAGTCAGCTTATATAGTATGCAGCTTGCTGCTGAGTGAGAAATGACCTCTCATAGGTGAGCTAAATTCATTGTACCGGCTGTTCCTACATAATACTGAGAAAACAGCTTGGTAAATGGTATCTGCAAATGACAGTATAATCACATGCAAATGAAGGTTCTTAGTGCAAGGAGCTGGTAATGACATGCAAATGTGCTCCTCTGAAAGAAGGGTGTGATTCATAGTCTTTTGGTGCATTAGGCACACAGGAAGTTTTATGTCACTATAAGCCACCCCTGCACCACCTTACCAATGAATGATAACCATAAGACTTACCCTGCCGCTAACCCAACACCCTACCTTGAAAAAAAGTTTCTATAACACTACAACTTTTTAAACAAATGTTATCTACATGGATTGGTGTGATTTTGGTTTCATCAACTCAGGAGAAAAGATTTTGTTTCCTTTTGCAAACTTTTTTTTTTTTTTTGGTGGTTTGGGATTTCAAAATGCTTGAGCACATTCTATGCTTTTACATTTTGAGTAATGTTGTGGATCCACATATGTAGCCGCCTTCCTCCATGTTTTCCCACTGTGTTTGAGGTGTTACAGGATAGTCATGTGACTTGCCTACCTGAGTATTTATGCTAAATAACATAAGCCTTGCTCTGCTTCACAGTACCTCTCTACAAATCCTGGCCAAGGTAGTATGAGTCTACCTTTTCCTATCCTAAATAAATGAACACTTAAACTTTAAAAAATCAGTATCAGTTTTGCAGCTATGGCTCTTGTCATTTCATGTTAAAAAGACGTGTCTGGAACATTTCACCCCAGGCTTCCACTGAAAATTGGTTTAGTTCTAAGTCGGACTTTCCCAGTTAACAAAAATAAATAAATAAAAGATGATTTTCTGTTACTGGCACTTATAGTCATAGAAGAACAACTGATGTTTTCCATTTTATTAGCATAACTGTACACTCACTTCTAGATTAATGCATCCATTCTTTCTCTGTGTAGCTTTTATCATCTTATACTAAATACTGCAATGTAATATCTGAATTGCTGTTACTAGAACATTTTGTTAGTCATCTGTAAGGTTACACATGTAAGGATCACTGCAACATGCACAGCTACAGTCTTAGGTTGTACAGTCCTTGCAGTCGGAAAATAAATTATTTTTTGAATGTATTCATAGCTGCTTTTATCACCTCACAATACTGCAAAGCCTTTTTGCCTAAACCCTCACTAGCATTAACTTGTAGGCTGCTTGTATGCTAAATACAAACTGGTCATATAAAAATATCTTTGTAACCTTACACTAAGTAATTAAATCACCCCATATTCTTTTGTGACTTCATTGTATACTCTTGTGCTTTTCAATATTTTTGTGATTTTGTGATTGTTGTTTGTATTTTTTAAGCCTGTTTTGTCCAAGTCAATTATATGGACCACCAATTTCACTACTACTTATGTATGTTGTTGTATAATGGAAGAATTGGGTTCAGGCGCCTAGGCAGCGAGACATTTCCTGTGGTACATTTGACTGGGGACACATGGCTGAAGTGACATTCAGCTGCAGAGAAATATGGCTGTTTGCAAATTCCCTTTTTGTCAAAGAGAAGCGCACACTGCCATGCTCACAGCTTTAATAGCCAAATGCATGGCGGCAGAAGAAGTAACAAGTGTTGTGCTCAGTGTACAGTACATACTTATATAACTACAAAATGCAGAAGTGTGCTATAGCATGGAGGAAATCCTGCAGGCTATTGTAGTCACATTTATGCTAAAGTATGTGTTTTAGGTAATGTTCCCTAGACACTGTGAAAGGGGTAGTGGTCCACACACTCCAATTATAAAGGCACTTCCCATTGTGCACTACATTTTTACTGCCACTGACATGCCCTCTGGCCAGCCTGATGCTGATGCCTGCCATATTGCCTGCTGTCTCATGTTCCCTTGGGGATCATAGACATTGTTTTCCCCCTGTGCATTTGGTTATTAAAGCTGTGGGCATGGCAGTTTATGCTTCTCTTTGCCCACAGGAAATTTGCAAACAGCCATATTTCTCTGAAGCTGAATGTCACTTCAACCATGTGTCCCCAGTCAAATGTACCACAGGGAAATGTCTTGCTGCCTAGGTGCCTGAACCTGGAAGAATTATTTCTATGCTTCTTGCTTTAAAGAGTATAAATATATATCCCAATTTATTATTAAGTTCTCTTGGAGATAACATTAAACATGTTCATTGCATATCAAGTTGCTCTGTGTCGCTCTGCTCTCATCCTTACATGTGTTTTCTCTAGTCTTTCAGCCAGTACCTCTCACATTTTTTCAGTGCTTCTTCATGATATAAAGCCTGGGGTCAGTCCATTTTTGTGCTTGACGCTGTCTGTTTTGGCAAATTATCACAAATGCATACCTTTCCTCACTTTATACTATTAAATTCCTCTGATGTAAAACCAGCAATGTAACTCAAAAATTAAAACATTTTATATGAAAAGAAACATTGATGTAATTAATACCAAGCAAACATATCAAACACACTGAATATATATAAATGTTTTACATTACTATGTGAAAGTCTAAATAAATCATTGTTGTTTAATAAAAATCTTATATAACTTAGCAGCCCTCTAATTTGGCCCAACATCTAATGAAATACTATCACTTAATCCAGAAAGACAAGTAGAATTTAAAATGATCTACCATAACACCTGTCTATAGGCTAAATTATTCTCCCACCATCTACTCATGAATGTTCCTGTATTTTATCAATAACAAAAATATAGTTTTTAAATCCTTACAACATAAAGAGTTCTTATTCAGAACAAATGTTTTCATCATTTTTGAGGTGCTATAATTATAGGTTCATAGGTTCATAAATTAGTACTACGCTAACTAACCTTGTGGGCCATTTTAAGCCTAGTCAATTCTTCTAGACAACTATCTTTCTGTTTTGGCCATTGCAAGACATGCTTTTGGCAATACAAACAATGCAACTAGTTTTAGAATTGCAATACTCTGGGCAAGAAATAGTTATTGGACAACCAATAATATTTATATAAATCTCCCCATTAATAAACCGGCAGTATCTGCAACTACCACATTTTGACATATAACTTCTGTTATGCATTGAATCCACCTTATTAGCATGCTCTAATATAGATTTAATATTTCTTCTAATCCTAAATTCACAATATTGCTGTTCATTACAATGTGTTGTATACTCTCTGAACAAAAGGAAAATGTTTATTTTTATTCAGAATTTTTTAACGAAATGATAATTAGAACTATATGGAAGAATAATTGTTTGTGCAAAATCACTAGTTTATTTTCCACAAGTATGTATGTCCAAAAGTCTCATCAGAATTTATAACAGGTTTATACTTATCTAATGCTTTTCCTTTTGTTTACATTATTATTGAGTTCAGTATATCCTAAAGGTAATCCCTTGCCTTACCCAGGTTTACCAAGATACACACTTCATTATTAAATAAAATAGAATCTTCTAAAACAATTCTTGACAATCTAATTGACTGCCCTTTTACCACTTTTGTTTTTTTTTCCTACAGCAGGTGGCAGTTCTTATAATGCAGATAACAATTAGAAAAGGTGGGCTTGCAAAATATAATGCATTCAACATGTTTAACATTAGCGCTTTGTAAAGCTTAATGTCTAAAAAAATTAACACTACCAGCTGAGCTAGTGTATGTCATTTCTTAAAATTGTACACTATTAATTAATATTCCAGGTAACAGGAAAAGAGGAAGGCCTAAGATAAGGTTCATGGATGTGGTGAGAGAGGACATGCAGGTGATTGGTGTGCCAGAGCAAGATGCAGAGGACAGGAAGAAATGGAAACAGCTGATCTGCTGTGGCGACCCCTGATGGGAGCAGCCGAAAGAAGAAGAAGATGCATTTCATTAATAGATGAAGGGTATACAAATCACTAAATATATACATACACACACACACACACACATATATATATATATATATATATATATATATATATATATATATATATATAGATATATATATACTGTAACATCTTAACACTGCAATCAAACAAATTTGCTATAACTAAACAAACCCCTTTATCAGGTTTCATAAATCTGTATTCTTTACAATTGTCATTACCCACATTGTAAAAGTAAATCTTTCTTCCCTTTTGAGGAATGCCATTCTGTCAACTCAGCCTTCCACAATCTCTTGAAAGCAACTAAACTTGGAAGTAGTGGAGGGTTGAATGAGGATTGCCATTTAATCATGTTCCTTTGAGAAACTTTACAAGATTTATTTGCAAAGAATACACTTAAATTTAATTTTCTTGCAAATAGCTTGAGTTCCAGAATTGTATCTATAAAGTTCACAGTTTTTTTTGGAATAAATGTAAAGTTCTTTTTTGCCAATTTCTCAAAAGTGTCATTAACCTCACTTTGGTTCAACAATTCCTGTAATCCCTATGGACAAACCCAGAACTGTATCTTGGTCAGCTGGTTTCCAGAGCGGTTTCATATGGCCCCCTGAACTCAAAGATGAGGACTAAAAAAAGAAAGACTTTTGCTCTGAAACCTTAGCAAGCTGGTTTGTTTTCAAATGAATCAAGCAGTTTGCCACAGTTAAATCACTGCAAACCATGCCCTGAAAGCTTCAGCATTTAAAACATGACCATTAATGCAATATCAGCATTCATTTCTGAATAAGCACTTTCCTTGCAGCTTCATAAAGGAATACTGGTATTGTACTCTCACTCCATTGGCACTGGCTGATCATGGCCCTGTAACAGCAGGCAACAATGATAGCTGTCCCATTCGCACTCAGTAGGTTACAGCTCTTGGCAATCCCCTTCCCCAATCCCCCTGAACTTTTATATATATATATATATATATATATATATATATATATATATATATATATATATATATATATATATATACCAACTCCAAGACTGACGTATCTGAGAGAAAAGGGAATGATCTCAGATAAAGCCATCTTGAAATTGGTATATGAATGTTCACATTTTCACTTATACAGCCTCACTATTCTTGGACTTGCACTAACTGGTATCATACTCAGAATATCAAATGGTTACCCCTTGCCACGATGCTCTTGGGTGTTTTAAATCACCAATACATTCATCATCATCATAATCATCATCAACTCCTTTTTTCTCATTTTCTACATGGGGTTGGGGTACCATGTTAACTGTCACCATCTCTCTTGATTCAATGCTACACTCGTACCTTCTTTGACACTCATGCACTGATTGTCACAAATCTCTCACACAATCCATCCACCTCTTTGCTAGACACCCTTGTTTCCTACCTTCTTCCTGTCTATCCCAAATCTTCACCCGAATATCTTCTGCTTTTCTGCACATGTGCCCGAACTACTGTAATGTGTTCTCTTTGATCTTTTCCTGTAATTAGAGCTACTTTGGCTTCTGCTCTTATGTCCTAATTTCTTTGTCTGTCCCACAGTGTACATCCTACCACCAATGTCAGGTACTTCATCTCCATTACCTCTAGCATCCTCAGCTGCTCTACCTTTACTGCCCTGGTTTCTGTACCATACAGTAGTACTGGTCGTACCACTGTTTTGTACACCTTACTTTTCAGTTTCTTTGGCATTCTTCTGTCATACACTACACTTGACACTTTATACCAGTTGGCTGCAGCCCTTCTGATTATAGCATTGACCTCTTCATTCAGAATTCCCTTCTCCTCAACCACTCCTCACAGATACTTGAAGGTATTAATCTGTTCCACTATCTTCCCTTCTATCTCAGCTCTTAGCTTCTTCTGATTTCCCCAATTCACTGCCATTGCCACTGTCTTACCTGCACTTAGTTTCATCCCATGTGCCTTCAGTTTGGCATTCCATTACCCTATCCTTTGCTAAAGTCATTACAGAATGACAGACATTTGTGTTTCAGACTTTATATTCTTTAGGGAATGCATGCTAACATAACATCTTTTATTCTAGCAACTTTCTAAGTTTGTAAGAGTAATATTTAAAATTTGTCCCTATTTTTGGACTTTTGTTCCCCCATTATTTTTGTCTTTGTTCAAATTTCTTGTGCTAAGAAGTTGAAAGCTATGGTTGTAGATGAGCTTCAGCTGTAGATGAAAAAATATTATGTCAAGGCTTCTACATGACAGAACTCATGAAGATGAACTTTACAGATCAACCTTCCAGGGCAGCATGACGGATAAGCTGGAGAAATGTACATAACTATTAAACAAGGTGTTAATGAGTACTGCTGAAATCACATCACTTGTGGTGAAAAACTCAAGATAGTATTTGAACCCCAGCAACCAAGATGGCTTTCTTAGACTCAGCATTCACACTGCAGTTATAGCATTCCCAAGAAATCCAAAGCTGAGTTCAGGAGTATTTTATTCCATTAAATAGTTTGAAGAAAAGGTAGAGGATTTAGAAAAAAATATATTTCTAACGAGTTTACTAGGCTGAAATATAAAATCATTTGTATCAATTAAGTAACACAAGAACATAACAGCAATTTTTGAACTATTTACATGGTTCCTTTTATCACAGTCTCATATTATTTTTTTCATATTACAGTTCTTTCCATTACAGTAAAACACATAACAACAACCTTGAACATGTCTTAGTTGTACCACTTGTGTATTTATGATTGTAACCCAAAGAAAATAAAAATCCTTTGCCACTCTTTTTGGTATTTTCCTGATTGTGCCATCATTCTTGAACGGTATGAACATTCTTTCAATATACCCATAGAATAATCTTTGTAAGTCACTGATTCTCTACCCCTGCCCCATATCTTCCAGTCTTCGGCTAAGGCGACATTTATACCACTAGACAGAATCCATTAATCTTCTCTTGATTGTTTCCTTGCGTATGGGAGAGCCCCGAGTATCCAGAATTAAAAACACAAACCAGGCACATGAACAAAGTGGTAAAACGAGGAACCATGAAAAAACACTATTTGCTGACTCTCGGAAATTGAATTTATGGAGCACTGTTGTCCTCACTTAAAAAAACAGCACCTCATTAGAAAGCTTAAAGTATTACACACTAAAGGTCTTAAGTTGGATGAATCTTTCTTGTAGTTAGAGTATACTTCTAACACATAGCTAAGATTTATAGACCGATGTCAAGTCTCATAAACTAAAACCCTAAACAGTGATGCACAATTTTATGGACTTTTAGTATTACAAGCTTCACTTTCTCAGGACAGCTCTAAGGACTTCTAGTGGTACTCATACCATTACTATCTCAGTACACCTATATGGACTTTAAGTATGGCAACTACCTGCACTACATCTGTAGTATATCTGTATGCATTGTTGATTTGGAACTATTTCTGCCAATGTCCCTCTCCTTTAACTAACAGTGTAATACTATTGTTTGAACAAACTAATGTTTATTCTTATTTCACATCTCACAACTCAGTCTCATTCTTTTATCACTTACTGTCCCTTCATCTGATACTATCTTCAACATTTTCACTTACATCATCCTCTTAAAATAGTTCATAGTCTGTTTGATGATCATTATGATCATTAAACTGTAACTTGTTTACAGCAATCATTTCATCCAGTTACCTACTGCACAACAATATATCACTTCCACAATTTAATAGCTATTTGATGCGCAATATTATATTATTTTAATTTAAATATAGTTTTCTTTTTTCCTATAGTCATATATAATATCTTTGTAAAATGTGCACTGCTTATGTGTATTGATTTGTGTTTTGGAGCTTTTTTCCCTGGTTTCTTCTGAAAAGGGATTATTTGATACCCAGTCAGATTTCCCAGTAAATAAATAAATATATAAATAAATATATAAATCTCCCTACATCCATATAGACTTCCTTAATGCATTCTTATTTTCTTCCTGATGTCAAAACGTGCTGTTTAGTGGCTATTCTGTCCTGTCCTTGCATGCAGTCCGTATCCTCACTTTGGCCATTGTAGCCTGGACCATTCTTACTGGTGCCCCAGTTGGAAATTATCTGTAAGCATTAGCCCTCTTAACCAGTTTAGCAAATAAATAAATAAATAAGTTAAAATAAACATTCAGAAATAATTATTAGTGTGTTGGTGTATGAGTGATGCCATTTCTAAGGAGAGGCCAGGAATGATTTGTATTATTGTTCTATTTAGTACTATTAAGCTTCCTGAGAATGTTCAACAGTTTTATGTAGATTTGTGGAAACACACTGACTGCAACAAGGTATGAAATTTAACTGGGCAAGAGACTTCAGCAATTCAGAGAAATCACATGAGGTGATTGAAAACTCATAGGTTCATAGGTATATACTAGGTTAATAACCACTAGGGTCTTTATAAGCCTAGATGCACAACCCAAATGTGACCCACAAGTTATATGTTTTAGACATTTATATAAGGGATGATTGTTGGTTATAACATGATTTACTACCTACCTCTGTTCATCAATGTCATAGGTGCCAGAACAGGGTTGAATTTTTGATTTCCCATCCAATAGTCCAAGTTATTCTTAGGGTGAGGGACTTTGTTTTACATGGATGGGGAGCCTATTCTAGAGAATGGGAATTCTCTGAGATACATATCTGTCTGTCCAGTATGTCCTTTTTAAGACTCAAGCAAAACTTAGGTCTTTAAATTTAGTAGTTCTGATACTGTTTGTATTGTGTGTAAGACGTTCATCAGATGAGTGGAGTCCAGGGATGCCTTTGTATGCCAGGCATAGATCACCTCTCAGTAGTCTGCAGAAGACTGAGTACAGAGAGATGACTATAAGACAATCAGCAAAGGACATTATCTTTATGCCCTGCATTCTTTTTGTAAATAACCCTTGCAGATGTTCCAGTGGCTGCATGTGTCTGTACAGGTACATACTGAAGTAGGCATTTTAGTCATTGATGAGTCTGAGGACCGAGTGTAATGGTCTGATGACTTCACTGGACCTAAAGCCTTATTTATAAGTTGATCAGCACAGAAGGATTTCCTTACTACACTGGACACATATTGGTCGAATGCCAAATTACTGTCTACATGTGCTTCCAGATCCCTGATAATAGATCAACTCTTAGGAGTGTTTTATCAATGATGTAGTTTCCCAGGGTGACCAACTTCCCAAAAGGTACTATAATCTATTTCTTCACATTGAGGTTTAAGCAGTGTCTTTGGCACCAGTCATTTGTCTGTGTTAGACCCTCTTGTAAGATGTTTGCATCTTGGTGGGATTCTATGACTGCTGCCATTTTGCAATAATCTACAAACTTGGTCAGCCAGAGGCCTATGACATTGGCCTTGACTTCTGAGAAGTAGATGCCAAAGAAGATTGGGTCCAACATGCAGCTCTGAAGGACTTCATCACTGACCAACCTTTTTGTGGAGGTGGTCTCAGCAATCCAAACTTCTTGGGTCTTATCGTTAAGCCAGCTGGCTATCCAGTGAATTATATAGGGGTTTATGCCTAACTGTATAAGTTTATTAACAATGCCTGAGTAGGGAATTGTATGAAATGCCTTAACCAGGTCAAGATAGGCAGTATGCACTGTTTTACCCGCATCCATTGCCATGGAGACCTTCATAAAGAAGTCCACCAGGTTCAGTAGGCATGACCTTCCTTTGACAAAGCCAAACTGGGATGGATCCAGTATCTGGAGATCTCATATGTCTTTGTTGATCATTTTCATGATAATTTTTTCCATGGCTTTGCACATGAAACTAGTTAGACTAATGGGTCTGTAGTTTCTGGGATCTGTTGATGGTCTGCATTTATATGACTGCTGCAGTCCTCCATTTTTGTAGGACAAAGCCTGTTTTGAGACTATAGTTAAATAGTGACTCTAGTGGCCCTGATAGGCCATATTTTTGACTATTCAGTAGGAATCCTGGGATCTTATGGTCCATTGAGGTTGTGTTCTTTGCCTTAGCAAGCACAGCCAGAACATGTTCTCAGTTTACAGTTAGAGTGGTTATTGCTGGGGGTGAGTGGGGTGTAAATTTAGAACTGAATTTGCCAGCTAGCAGATAAGCTATATCGCCAGGCTTAGTGAATGTGCCACCATTAACCACCAGTTCATCAGACTGCTGTGTGCTGCCTTTGATGTTTCTGAGATAGCTGACAAAGACCTTATAGTTGTATTTTGCCTGCCTGGGAGGTTATCTTAACCTGAAAATTGGCTTTGTTGAACTTAATTAGCCCTTTAAGTTGCCTGCTTAATTTGATGAGATAGTTCTTGTTTTTGGAGTCAGTAATGGGCCTACTTTTGATAGGTACAGCAGCCTGTATGCAGCAATTGACATGGTTGTACAGAGTTTCTGTGAAAAATTCTGCATGGGCTACTGTATTCTCTGGGTTTCGAAGGGCATTGAGTTTTTACAGAGTATCATTAAATAAAAGGTGATCTTCTTTGAAATAGTTGCTGTTACTGGGTTTACTTGGGTTACTGAGCTGATTTTGATTTCAAATGAGACAACTTAATGGTTGGACCTTACCAGGGTGGATACGTCACTGGGGAGGGTGGGTGCAATGTTCTCCCATATTTGTGAGTATGAGGTCCAGTATGTTGGAACCTGTAGTGGACATATACTGCTCAAGGGTGTTTGTATTTATGAAGTTCAGGAATCTTTGTGCCTGCAGATTTGGGGCCATGTAGGATTCCCAGTCTATAGTGGGGTAATTAAAGTCCCCCACGAGTAAGGTGTTAGGTTGGATGGTGAGTGTCTCCAGTAGGTCTAAGTATGTGCTATGAGCTTGGAGGGGCATAGAGGGTGACTTATAGCTCGTTAGGATATCATACAGGATTTTATCTTTGGTAACCTGCACATGGAGAAACTTTATTGTATCATCCTATTTAACCAGTTTAGAGATATGCTTGTTATTGATGTATTTTGAGACATCATCAACTTTAGTCTCTGTCTATGAAACTACTGGTCTAAACATGTGGAAGGCAGCGAAACCTTGCACTGCAGGGGTACACTCTGCAGCTTAAAAGAATGTCTTTGTAACTGCACAGATATCTATATTCTCCACAGTGAGGAGGGCTTGGAGGGAGTGCAGTGTTTTGTTTAGGCTCCTGTTACAAAGCAGTAACACCTTGAGATTCAGTTGGATTGATTTTGCTATTTTGGTAGGTTTGTCAATTTCTCATTGCCTAAAAATCTATGGGGAGTGTGACATATTCACACTAGGCCAGTAATCAAGGAGCTTGAATCTTCACCACTGACACTGGAGAGGGATGTGCACTTAGAATACAAATGAATACACTCAGTATTTCCAGGTGCACCTCTCTGCATCAAGCACAATTTCCCTTTAGAGTTCACAGGAAACTCATTCATTCCGGAGTCTGGATCTCTCCATCTGTCTCCCTCCAGGTCCCCAATAATACTTGTTACTGGTATAGCTGTAGGGTTAGGTCATCAGCCAAGTGTCCAAGCCAAGACCTCCAGCACCCTTTCTGTTAGCCCAGTGCTTGGTGTCCCTGCTCCAAGTAGCTCCAAGTAGCTGACCCCCCCCCACACACACACACACTGTGAAATTTGATTTTTTAACCTCACACACACACACACACATATACACACACACACCTGGGAAAGGCTGGTACAGATTTACCTGCTGTGCCCCCTTCTGGCCAAACTATAAGGTAGTTATCACTGCCACAAAACACTACACCACTAAACCAGCTACCTAAGGCTTTTGCAAAGGTGAATGAAATTAATATTAATGCAAATGGTAATGTTGACCAAACAGCCAGGTGTCAGGAGTGGCCACAGTGTCACCAACATATATAAGTACTCTCAAAGGTTAACATATTCTCTAAAGAACCAGCTGCAATAAAAAGTTCAAATATATTTAATAATAAATAATAAAAGTACATGAAAATATAAAATATCTATTTATAGTAAACACCAGTCACAGGAAATATTAAAAATAACAGAGCCAAAAAGATTCACTCAGTTACATAAAAACAATACTTAATATTCTCACCATATTTTCTTGACTGATCTAGAGAATTACTGTTCCTACTTTCTTAATAAAGCAAGGTAAGGTGAAGTAGGTGAGGGATCCTTCTATGTCAGGTTTCAAGAAACAGACTGCTCTGAGACATCTGTCTCACCTAATATTAAAACATTATTTCTGTACAGAATGACATCACATACATCTGGTCATCTGACTTCTGGTTCCCATGCAATCCCCATTGCTACAAACTGCCAGGATGTAGCACCTGCATGTCAATAATACTCACACAAGAGCATTGCTTAGATCTGGTGCAGCATCTGGGAGTCATAAAGCAATTATAAATGTCTACTCTTCCTACAGAGACTAACAAACCGTGCTTCTTACAAACATGGCATTCAAAGCTGTGAGATAATATCTTTAGGGCCTAGACCCAGTAAATTAATGTTCTTACTATTTCTCAGAGTCAGGTGGATTGAGATTAACCTCTTCTCTTCCAGTATCCTCTGTTACAATATATACATTTAAGCAGTTACAATAATGCATGTACATTTCTTCTCTGCCTGGCAGTGCACACTGTTGATACATTTTTAACACATGCAGCTTTACAAATACATTTTTCAACACAAGCATCTGTACAAATAGATTCATAGGCGTGTACTAGGCTGATGGCCCTGGGGCCTTTACAAGCCAAGCCATAGGATTACCCTGGCATCGTGCCACCCTACCTTAGTTCCCAGTGCCTCTGTCGCCCTCTGTCGAGGAGAGCCACTGGAGTTATCCCCAGGGTGAATGTTCTATTTCCCATCCACTCATCAAGATTTCTCTTGAAGAGGATCAGCAAGGTGCTCTGCTTGACATGTATGGGAAGTCTATTCCATAGCATGGGCAGTCTCTGGATTATAAACCTGTGTCTCCAGTACATTCTGTTGATTGTGGTAATGAGGTTGAGGTATCTGGAGCATGTGGTGTGGAGGGACTGGGATTTCTTTAGATGTAGCATTTCTAACAGAGCTGGGTCAGATATGGCTTTGTAAGTCAAGCAGAGATCGCCTCTAAGTAGGCAAAATGAGAGAGAGAATAGTTGGACTTTTTTGAGTTTGTCCATATAGGACAAGTGTTTAAGGCTTAGGATCCTCTTTGTGAGGTACATTTGCAGCCTCTCCAGTTGTTGCAGGTGTCTAGTGAGGTACATGCCAAATGGGGCATTGTACTCAATGATTGGCCTAATGAGGGAAGAGTAGAGGGAGACAATGACCTCTTTCTTCCTGGATGCAAAACCCTTAGTAATGAGATGTGCCACATAGAAAGACTTTCTGACCACAGTGGCAATGTGGTGATCAAAAGAGAGGTTGCTGTCAACCTGTGGTCCCAGATCTCTTGTAATGCCTACTGTGTTCAGTGGACTATCATCAATGTGTTAATTCATGGGAACTGGGTTTTTCCCAAAGGAGATGACAACACATTTTTTGGCATTGTGCTTAATGCCATGGTTCTGACACCAGTTGTTGGTCTCAGTGAGGCCATTCTGTAGGATGTCAACATCACTTGGGGAGTTAATAATAGCTCCCAATTTGCAATAGTCTGCAAACTTTGTCAGCCAGAGTCCCTTCTTGTTGGCCTGGACTTCAGAGAAGTAGATACCAAACAGGAGAGAACCCAGGAGTGAACCCTGTGGGACTCCACTCATGAGTAGTCAGCAGTCTGACTTGGAGTCAGCTACTTTCACACTGTGGGTTCTATCTGTGAACCAGTTTGCAACCCACCTAGTGATATTGGGTCTGATGCCTAGCTTAGTGAGTTTTTCTATTATTCCTGAGTGGGGAAATCAGTTTGATATACAAATGACATATAATTATTTGCAAAATTCCAGCTAGCTGTGCTGGCATATGTTACACATCCACTGCCCTGCTTCTCCTAGCATAGCTGGCAATGCCTCACATTGTCACAGTATTATAGATTTTAATTTCTTTAATGTCTGGGACAGGCTGAAGATTTCAATCTCTTTGTTATAGTGTTCTTGGTTAACAATAATTGTATTAAAATAAGGTTGTCCATTGCAATATAACATGACTGATCCTTCCTCTCTACCATAATAAATAGGACCATTGTAGTAGATAATCTTCCCTGTGTTATTTGCTCAAAAAGTTCCTTGATCTCTATTTTAAAATGAATAAATTTTGGCCAACTCCAGATTATATGTTCCCATGTTCCTCGGCTATTCCCTTGGCACCTCCAACAACTGGGGTTGGTGCCTGGAAGAAAGCGGGCCAATCTGCTCAGCATATAAAAGAACTTGCACTAGCATTTTCACAAAAAGATACAGAATCTTCTGGCTTTGGTTGCAATCTTAGACATTTTTACAATCCTGTCACATTTCTTCACAGATTAAAACCACCTCCGCTAATGGGGCTAACTTATGCAGCTCTTGGACAAGAATAGTATCCTTTAGGGATTATAACACATATGCTTCCTGTGTAATACTATATTTGATTCCCAATGACTCTTGTCTAATTTTGGTAATACATTTTATTAATAGTGGCCATTCCTACCTGTTTTCTTTTATCCAGTTAGTAGTTGATAATTGCCTTGCCAATCCCTTTTTTCCTTCTACCAGATCAAATTGTGTTTTGGCCATTTCCCAAGAAAGTAATCCCTGCTGCCTAGTTGTGACCAATAGTATAATTTATTGATATCTTGTGCCTGTTACCAGCTTACCAATGTCTTCCTTCCTTCTTCTTTCAATTCTCCTATAGGTAAGATTTTTTGCTACCCACATCTGTGCCAACATATCTCTATTTCTCATATCTGGATCCTGTTCTACTAACATTTCTTTCCACCTTTCTATACAATTCTTGTTTTGGCACCTCCCATAATATGTTAGAAATGTTGCCTGTAAATACACCCTAAGATCTGGTACAGTTAAACCTGAGCAATATATGGCACATGTGATTAAGATATGCTAATGCAAAACTTGGATTTGAAGGCCTAGATCTAAGTTTAATAGTTTTCATTTATTCAGATTATCTTGCATTTTTTTTGCATAATGTTGGGACATGAATGCCGTCTTCATTCCTCCAAATATTGAACAAGTCAGATCCACAGATATTTAATCTCTGTGTAATCCCAGAGACCAGGGTCTCATCTTTGCAGTTCTTTGATGTTAACCAAATTAATCCCCATAGCTTGTGTTTTGGTTATATTAACCATATAGCCCACAAGATGGCCAAATGTATCCAATGTCTTCCATAGCCTAGGTAGATTGGTCATCATTCGGGCCAAAGTCAATATTACATCATCTGCAAGTAATGAAAGTTTCAGTCTCAAGTCACCCCATACAGACCCATAAATATCAGATAGTCTAATCCAATAAGCAGGGGTTCTATATAAAGAGAGAAGGGGGTGGCATAAGGCACCACTCTCTAGTGCCAGTCATTATTCCAAAGCCCTCAGATAAGTAGGCTGTAGCTTTAACATATGCTTGAGAATCAAAGTAAATTGTCTTCAACAGCTCAATCAAGTCTAGAGGGAATCCCATAATTTCCATAGTCTTAAAAAGAAAGACCATTCAACTCTGTCAGAAGCCTTTTCTGCATCTAGGCATGCAAAGGCAACTGGCTGGTTCTCTTCTTTAACATTCTGTAAAATTAACAAGGTAGAAATCAGATTATCTGATGTTCTCCTTTCTTATATAAACCCTATCTTACAGGTTCATAGTTTACTATTAGGCTAATTGCCCTTATGAGCCATTTAAAGCCTAGCCAATTACCCCATGTCAAAATCAAACCCTGCACCTTGCATTTCTAAGGTAAGCACCTTAACCATTATGCCAACCTCCCACCCTGATCGTGTGATATTAGCTTGGTTGTAACTAGCCAGCGGTATAACTCTGAACGATTTATTAGTCTGGTTCAGGACTGATGCAGAGCAGCAGTAAGAAGTCAGGGTACAATCTCTTCCTTCCTTCCTTGTAAACAGGTTGGATAATTGCCCTTTTCTGACTCATTGGTGTTTGTTTCATTGTCCATATCATATTAAACATCTCACCCCATAACTATTCTTTCATTCTTCAGTTTCCATATCTCAGTGGGTAATCCATCAGTTCCTGGTGTCTTGCCAAAGTCGTGTTTCTTCTCCACCTCCTCCTTTTAGTTATCTGATCTCCTTTCCACCCAGAGATTCTGTACAATGTGTGTTGTTCATTTTTCAAGACACAGTTGGTCCAGGAACTGCTGCACTTCTACCTTATGGACTTCCTTTTTCAAACTATAAAGGGACGCATAAAATTACTAAAGTATGTCTAACATTTCTGGAATGGTGAGAGGATTTAGTCCCTGTATGAGGATCTCTTATTGCATACATTATTCTTTCATGTGTGTGTGCTGTCTGAACATTTACATCAATGACCAGAACAGACTGGGAGAATTTGTGAACCATGTTCGCTGAATCACATCACATAAGTAAACCTCTGTCTTCCAGTTCTTGAAACTTCTGTTAAACCTCTAGCAGATGTTTTCTCCCTTCTTCATTTAACCTCCTGCCTTTCAACCACAACTCACTTATCAACTGGGAATAACATGCCTTCTGTTCCCTGCTTACCTTATTGGCATAGTTCTCCTTTCTTTTACGGTCATTGGCTATTTCCAGTTTACTACTCTCCCATGCCTCAGTAGTCATTTTATTAATAGTCTTAAGTGTATTCTGTATGATCCTCTTTATGTTGTCAGCAAAAGCCTACTGGTTTAATTTAAATGTTGGAAACCTCCAGTGCTTCACTCCCTTAAAACCCTCAATACAGTGAAACACTATCTTTAAAAAGGCATGGTCAGAAACTATGAAAGGCCTGACTTCTATTGTCTCCACCTAATTGGAGTGTACAAAGGATACATTACCCCTATTTATATGAGTCCAGGTGTCATATCTCTTAGAGTAGTAAGTGAAGCCCTTCTCATCACCCTCCTTTTTTTAACACTAAATGTCAACCAAACCACAGTGATTTAAAATACTTTTTGTTGAAATGTTCACTGATGGTTGCATAGTTTATACCTAGTCCAGTCTGTGGATCTGATTTCATTCACATTCACTCAGTATCACTCCCTCTGCAAATCTCATGTTATGTGCCAACATCCCCCTTCCCTCTCTGAAATGTGCCTTTGGAGGGATATATATTACTACTATAGTGAGTAGCCGACTAAACAAAGAACCCTTAACCCCAGAATCCCTCCAATTTTTATCCTTTGTTCTACCCAGAGTATTATAAGGGAGAGCGCCAGAAACTAAAATTGCTCTACCCCTTCTTCATGCTCCTCTAAACTCAAGAGCTTGCCTGCAAGTTACAACCTTGTCTCACTAACTTAACGTTCTTGCTGATTCAAATGAGTTTCCGTCAACAGCAATATATTGACCCCATCTCTCTTTAGAATTGCTAGGAATCTCTCTCTCTCTCTTAATAGGGTTAGACAACTTCCCTAAAAATATGTTTCTTTCATTGACATTCCTTAGTGTGTACTGTCGGTATCTCAGTGATTGTCCATAACATTCTATGTATATATCAGATATTAACATGTTAATATTACCATTTTTGTTACCGTCCCCTTTTTAAATAAAAACAAGAACATAATAACATTTAAATTCAAAAACAGAACAACAAACTTTGTACATTGAGCTGTTGCAGGTAGCTGTTTGAAAAGTCAGGACCCACTAGACCGTGTCCCGAAATACACAGACTGAATAGCCGAAAGACTGGACTTATATACAGCAAGTCTGAAATCACATTTCATTGGAATATTGTTGTTTCTCCGAGGTAAGGTGATCTCAGAGTTGGTATATATACGTTTGGGGGGGGGGGGGCTGCAATGTTTGAGAGTCGTTCTTTTCCTGTGCTTTTGGTCTTTTTTTTTTAGCATGTTGACATTTGGCATTTTGAGTGCCGACATGTAAATAGCCTTTCCAAGGTTTCTGTGTAAGAAACCCAGATTAGTCCCTACTAATCCCACAATGGATTCTTTGAGCACAAGGAAATCTAATGAAAGCCGCTACTGGCCATGCCACTCAACTCTTCCCCCACCCTGCCGGAATGCATTAATACCATTATCCCCTATTGAATGCTAACTGATACCCATTTTTTAAATTGTTTAGTCTGAGAAAGCAAAATACAGAAACTTGCATCTCTTTTAGCATTTATTAAATTCTTAGTGTAACAGTAAATACCCATAATGTGTTGTATTAGCTAAGGTTATTAATTAACAAAGCAGTGAACATCTTCCAAAATTTTCCTTTTACCTCCAAAGAGCCATTATAGCTTTTATCTAACACACTGATCAATAGTATTAACTAAATATCATTCAAATAATATGCAATTTCAGCAAAAGCAGACCCTTGCTTGTTGCAACATTGCACTGGCATTGGAACAGTAAATTGTACCACTCAGTCAGTTAAGGAACAGTCTAATAAGCCAACAAATTAATATGTTCCTGATTTTCCTGAGGTGAAGCATTACCAAGCTCTCGTGATAGTCAGACTTAAGTCTGTTCTGGGTAACAGTGTACAATCCCTTCTATGTTGCAGAGTTACATCAGATCTTTCATTCAGAACTTGATATCTTTTAAACGGGGAAAATAATCTATTGGAGTTAGTAGCAGATAGCTTAATGAGCCCTCATGTTGGTTACCTGCTTTTCCACTCTCTGAGCATCCCTTCCCAAATTTAAGTGCTTCCTTAGGGTCATCTGTCACCTTAATTCCATCATCAAAAACAGTTCACCAGGAGCAGGATACTGGATCCTGAACTGTACCCCCTTGTTCTTCACAATCCCCATGACAGGGACAAATACTGCTCTCTTGAGCCTAGTGTCTGGCAAAACGTCTTGTTTAAAAAATGCCTGAACATTGTTACAATATCAATTAGCTCATGGCTGTCAAAGAAAAGGGAGATTTTTTTTTTTTCTTTTACATAAATCAAAAATGCACTATAATCAATCTAGGAGTGTCACTTGCCCCCGGTACCCATGCCATTCTGTGTGCTCTCTCAGTTAGGATGGATTCGGCCGGTAAAATTGTCCCTTGTGATAATAGCTGATTGATGACTTTCTCACAATCTTTGGCTTCCTTTTCCCCAGGGATACCAGTCAGCCTGATATTATCATGACACTATCTGTCCTGCTGGTCCCTTAAAATATCTTCCATCAGATCCAGTCTAGCTTCTGCCACTTCTACCATCAACTGCAGCAGTTCTGTTTCCTGGACAGTGTCCTGGATTACATCTGCATGGTTGCTGAGGACTGACTGTCTTGTGCACCATATGATAATAGTGTGCATACATTTTATTTCACCCAGGATATCTCACAGCATAATTTACCTGGCGTGCATATGTTTTATTTCACTGAGGATATCTCGTGCCATGATCTGCTTGGTGTGCATACATTTATTTCACCCACGATATCTCACAGCACAACCTACTTGTTGCTGTTCCCTTCATTGGGGGGTTATAGATATCAATACAGTGTTAACCATAGTCTCTGCCCCAGGTTAAGGGAGTTTCACTTGCTGACTGTTAATATTTTTCCTGGATTTCTTTGCTGACATATAGATAGTCATTGCTAAGTCTTAAATAACATATAGTTCTGTTAAAGATTTAGTCCTTCCAGTTTTGAATTTGTGAGCTAGTTTGAGGAAGCTGGTTGTCACAAAGGCACCGTACCAGAATTACCTGTAATGTTGGTAATACAAACAGTTATCCAGAAAAGTTCTGCTTTTCTCTTCTTTCTCTTTAACTCTTGGAAACTCAAGCTCAAGCCCAACACAAAAATCCTAGAAGTTGTCTAGTGGACATACCATTTTTGTAGTGTACAGTGCCTTGTAAAACCTGGCAAAGGCATAATCACGTGAGGGTCTGATTCACCTCCTTCTCATCCACCCTTCTGATAGAAGCTATGTAAAGTCCTTTCTTCATGTTCTTAACCTCAGTGCCTACATTTTGGCTGAAGTAATACCATTTGTCCAATCAAGAAGTCACATCTCTCCACCTTCTCCTGTAAATAAGCATGCTGTATTGCCCTGTTCTGCTATTCTTTTTTTTTAACTCCTGCAAGTTAAGTCAAAATGTTCTGTCCAAACACTGACCTTTAAACTGCTCTGCTTGCAATGTCTGTATATGAAATTACATTTCTTGCAGTTCTTCTCATATTTACATCATTCTTTCCTCATTTAGGTAATTGTGGAGTATTGTACCATCATTGTGGAAACATCACAGTGTGGCCATATTTCATCTCATCAATGTATACCTCTTCCCAGTAACTGGAGATCTCCAAGGCCCCTACTAGTAAATGTTTAATCTCCCAAGCCCCTGATTACACTACAGAGTGTACCAGAACTTGTCAAAGATTTGGGATGCATGGCTAGGATTAAAAAGCCCCCAGTGGCCATTAGCCTCGTATACACCTATGAAACTTTGAGGTCTATAATATGTAAACAAAAGGCTTATTTTATTAACAGTAATGGATCTAATTTCTATGAGACCTGTGTAATGACATATTTAAATTATATGGTATAGCACAAATGTGTAAATGCTCGGGAAGAGCTGCATGGACATGATTTGTGGCATGCATTGTGTAACAAACTGTGGAACTTAAAAGAAAATAATTTAACCAGCTAGCTACACTTTATGATGAGACAGTATATGTGAAGTCCTATTTCTAGTTGCAGAGCTTTCCATGATGAGAGAGTAAAACCGTAATCTTTCTAGGAAGGCGACATTATCCTGGTGGTAATCTGTCCACAAGTAGGTCAAATGCAGCACTAAGCTGTCCAGCCAACAACACTGGAGTGATCGTTCCTCTCATCATTTCATTTTCTTCAAGATATTCCTTCAGAAGTCTTGAGCCATCATTATTACATCTATAAAATATGCCGGAAACTACATTTCCCAATTACCTTCTTGCACACTTGCCTTTATAGTGGCCAGTCTTCCTTGCTTATCCCTTTCTGTTAACAGTTTTGCCTA
Organism: Protopterus annectens; assembly: GCF_019279795.1. Classification (NCBI taxonomy): domain Eukaryota; kingdom Metazoa; phylum Chordata; order Ceratodontiformes; family Protopteridae; genus Protopterus; species Protopterus annectens. The sequence continues at coordinate 412,901,923 of NC_056727.1, forward strand.
GTGAAGTGTCTGTCCTCTTTTACCTCTTATGGCAGCTCGTAGCATTCTGTCCTGTCAAATGGAACACCAGTAAAATCCCCTTGTGCCATCTGCTGCTTGAACCTATTTTCTTAGAGCATAATGATGTCATTCCAAGATTTCTTAAGAGACTCTAAGCATGCCCTCTGTTTATATTTCAGATATTGGAGTTGTGAGTCTTCCTTTTTGATGAACCCCACCCCCAAACACACCACACACAGCCTATGCCACATCTAACTGCAGTATGAGCATTGCCTAACTCCATAAAAGATGTCTGATTGGCACACATTAGTATCACCCCCCCAATACACATGCACACACGCACACATGCACAAACACACACACACACACACACACACACACACACACACACACACACACACACACACACACACACACACACACACCTTAATCAGAGCAGAAACTGCTAGGTTTTATCCTATAAAATTGTCCAGAATAAAAACAAGCAAGATCTTTGCTACTATGTGGGACATGAAAGCAAGCACTAAGCTATATCCCTTCAGAGAAGAGAAAACAAGAATTCCTCTAAAGCCATCAACTCATCCCAAAGAGGTCTATGATTCATTTGAGTCCCCATCTGATGCAGGACAGGAATTATGCCCCTTAAAACAGCTGAGCTACAAGTAAATGATATGCTATAGATAAAGTCTCTTTAAACAAACATGTAACTTGTGTCATCCTTTTTATATTCTTTATGTTCTATGCTTGTGACAATCTGTTGATAGCTGATACTACCAGGGACTGTTCAGGTCTAGTGCGTCCAACTCCTCTGTAGACATGTCATCCAGGAATCAGGAAGACATATATGAATTAAAAATAACAACACTGATTACCCATTCCCAGCCGTCGATCTACTGTACCACCAACAGGAAGCCAGGCACCAAAATATTGCCATTGACTTGTGTCCAAAATGTGGAGGGGGCCATGGAAGGTAGGAGTGACTAAGACAATGACCACTGTTCCTCTCCTTCCAAGACAAGCATACCAGTTGCACAAATGTACTACAGTAATATGTGCATGAAAGCTCCTCATTAGATCCTAAAACCATGACTCATTTAACAAATCTCCGATTGAAGAATGACTAACACCAGAAACACACTACTACCACATTATAAATACCCTACATGAGATCAAACAATCCATTACTCCATTCCAAGAGCCTGAGCTCACAGTTTAAATGTCTAAAAGGTATTGCATTGAAGGTGCAGGCTAGCTCATGGCCAAGATGGCATAGTCACAAAATGGCAGACACAGCAGCTGGCCTCAAAAACATGCATACAGAAGCAAATTTTGTGTCACATTCACTCCTCTAGTAACTTGGGCTACAGTCGTTTTCAGTCAGTCTATGAGTCTATCTTTTCTAGTTCTTCTGTCTCACTCCTAGTCCAGATGTCTTGGTGGGTGGGTTCTGTTGAGAGCTGCCTGACATCCTCTGCTTCTTACCTTTGTGTGACCGTTCTGGATTCTTAGGTGCCATTGGTTCAATTCACCATTTCCCATAAGATGCAGGGGAGTTTCCCTCCGTTGTTGTACCCTCCTTTGAAAAACATATCCATGAATACTTCTGCATTACCATGCATATAAAAGAAGCCTGCTGACATTGATAAGTGACTACCAATGTAGCTGAAAACTGTAGCTGACACAGGACGTTTATGTCTTATACCGTTTGTATCAATGAGACCATAACCTTCTTTTTCAGAAAGAAAGAGTCACTGCAGTCAGGGACAGCTGAGTTAGAGGTCTAAAGATTGTTGTCCTTTCCTTAGTTTTCTGCATAATCAATTCCTGTTGCTGCAGTTGAACAATTTAAGTATGAAGTACTTTGGGAAGTTATTTCCTTGAGTTTTGGATGCTGTTCTCTGAACCCCTTTCTTCAGCTGAAGGGGAGCGAATTGGAAACACATGCCAGTTCTATTCTGATAAAAGCAAAGGGATGTCTACCTCCCTTCCCTTCAGTGGCCCTATAATACAGAGGTTATTTCTCCATCTCAGAGTCTCCATGCTTCCAGTTTTATTTTAACCCAGTAAATAGACTGCTTAAGAGCATTGTTGGTCCTTGTGTGTGAAGCCAGTTTAACTCAACGCCCTGTTAATTTTCAATGGTTTACTACAGTGCAATATCTTTTAGGAGTTAGTGTAGCAATAAAGTCAGAGTGGAAAGTGAGTCTTAAACAGTGTCCCTTGTCACATTAGTAGGGCCAACATTGAGGCCATGGTATTGTAGTCCCACCACATGGAAATGCATCACTACAGCTGTATAGTTGACCTCTGCCCACTAATAAGGGAAAATTAAGAAGCTAAGTAAATCCAACCAATGTAATAAAATTATTCCTTCTCCAAAATATGGTACCCAGATTTCTTTAACAGTATTATCTAGTTTAATAACAGACTTCATGTTATTATGTCTATGAGTTTTAGTACATCTATTAATCTCTATATTATACATAACTTGCAAGACCGGATCATGAAAAATCTTATATGCCAAGATCAATTTAGCACTGATATACCTATAACAAAAACTAAACAATTTTAAAATCTTACATCTGGATCTATACTCAATAAATCTTCATTTTGTAATATTTTTAGTAAATTTTCTTTGAACACCCTCTTGACCTTTTCACTTGATCTTTAGTGTATACAAAAACAATTATTATACTCTATGAGAGGTCTAACATAGGTCTTATATAGTAGCAATAATATATTTTCATCCCTTGTTAACAGGTTGCGTAGCAGATATCCCATATGTTTAGTACATTTTGTTACTATTGACTTAATATGTGCATTAAAGGAAAAATTTGATGAGATTAATATCCCCTAAGTCTTTATACTCCTTTACTTCTCTTAACTGAGATGGCATTAAATATATGGGAGATCTTAAAATTTGATTTGAAAAATACATGATTTTACAACTGCCAGTACTGAATGACAAACCTGATTCAATCGCCCAGTTACTCAATAACTGTAAATATTGGTTTAGTTCATCCACATCAGAAGTTTTTTGTACTATAAATCTTATTTTACAGTCATCTGCATACTTCTACATTTGTAGGAAGGACCAAATTAAACAAAATAGGTCCAAATACTGACCCCTGTAGGACCCCAGCATTCGCCAAAGCTGTCAAAAGTCTTAGTCAAATCCAGGAAAATAACTCCTGGACATAAGTCCAAATCTATAGCAACAGTAATTTGTCCATAAAAGTTTACCATATTGATCAATGTCAACTACTTCTATTTTGTCTTCAGAATACTTGCCAGGAAAAGATGTTAAACTAATATGAAATATGCTTGTTGTTGATGTAGATTGAGACACCTCCACTCCTAGTACCTGTCTGTGTAGCTGCTGGTCTAAATGTGTTGAAGGAACTGAAGCCTTGCACTGCCGGGGTACTTTCTACTGCTTTAAACCATTTCTTGGTAACCTCACAGATGTCTGCATTCTCCAAGGTGAGGAGAGTTTGGAGGGAGAGGAGCTTCTTGTTTAGACTCTGGGCACTGAACGGTAGCACCATTAGACTTCTGTAGGTAAATTTGGTTATGCTAGAAGGTTTGCCAATTTGGCATTGCCTAAAAAAGGGTCTGTGGGGAGGTGAATGTTGTTTCCAATATTATTCGCCCTTCTCCTGTAAGACTTAGTTACTAAAAGATATAAAAAAATTAGATGAAATGAACTAATATTATCTAAGACCAGCAAACAGCTAAGGATGTTGCAGTTAATTAAGAAAAATCTAACTCAGGAATCAAGGACATTGACCTATCTATCTCACATCTTACTCAACCAAAGTCTTTATGAAAGAACTCTATTTCCACATTTCACAACACAGTTTAGAAACAAATATACCTCCCTTGCAACAGAATTATTTTTTTTCTCCAGTTAAGCAACCATGTTATATTAATCAGTGCAGTAAACTACACAATTTAATTTATGCATCAATGGAAAAATAAATAAAGCAACATATATTTGAGATCTGCATGCAGATTCTTGTAGTAGAAACCATTCACTTGTCGTAAAATAACTTTATAACTTTATGTCCCATCCAGAAATGTGCATTTTCATCCTTAGCCTGAATATTTCCTCTAAGTCAAGTGTCTACATATAGTTGTACCGTTCTAATGCTTAAAAACCAATTGTTAGTAGCCATTTGTAAATGCAAATCATAGTTTCATAGGTAAGTACTAAGCCAGTTACCCTTACTGGCCATTTTAGGCCTAGCCAATTTCCATTTTTAGTTAGAGACTGTCCTTACTCATCCCATGGTTGATAATAACCACTAATGAGAATAACTGGGATGATACCATAGATAATTTCAGGGAACTCATTCATGGGATAATGCATTTAAAAGCTGCATCAGTCCATTAGTAGTACAGGGGGCAGTCCTGGGGTATATTATATGTTTCTCATCCATAGATCCATGTTGCACCTGGATATGGACAGAGATGAACTTTGTTTTATGTGAATGGGAGTCTGTTCCAGTACAGTGGTATCCTGTGCGAGATATACTTGTCCCCTACAAACCATTCTGCTGATGTTGCAGAAGATGTTTAGAACCCTAGACAAAGTATTTCTGATGCCATTTGACTTTCTGATGTGCAGTAAATACATCAGTATTGGGTCAGAAGATGCCTTGCTACCTCTTAGCAGTCTGTAGGATACCAAGTATAGTGACGGGGCTTTGAACCGGTCCATGCAGGATATGTTGTTTAGTCCTTCTATCCTTTTAGTAAGGTATCTGTATGGGTGTTCCAGTTGTTGTATGTGTCTGGAGAGATACATGCTAAAGGGGGCATTATATTCAATGACTGGCCAAATGAGAGTTGAGTAAAGGGGGTGACAAGGACATCTCTATATGTACACCTAGACACAATTCAAGAACTTTCTTACAACAATGGACACATGTTGGGCAAAAGTTAGGACACTTTCCAAATAAGTTCCCATATTCCAAACAACTAGATCAACTCTTTGGGGTATATTGTCAATGTGATAGATACTTGAGGTAGATGACTTCTCAAAAAATAAAATAATGCATGTTTTGGCATTTAGTTTCAGTCCATGATTTTGGCACCACTTATTTATTTGAGACAAACCTTCCTTCAGTATGGCTAAGTCATTTGGGGATTCAATGGCTACTCCTGGCTTACAATCATCTGCAGACTTGGTCAACCAGAGCCCTTTGTTATTGATGTTTACTTCAGAAAAGTAGATGCCAAAAGAGAGAGATCCCAACACTGAACCCTGGGGGACTCCACTGGTAACTGGTCTCTTTTGTGGAGGTAACTTCCTTATTTTTATTTCCTGCATCCTATCTGTGAGCCAGTTGGCAACCCAGCAGGTGACACAGGTTTTTTTTCCAGTTTATTTGGCTTTTCTATATGCCTAAGTGGGGAATTTTGTCAAAAGCTTTGGCCAGTTCAAGGTATGTGGCGTGTACCATTTTGCCATCATTCATTGCTTTGGTGACCTTTTCAAAAAACTCCACCAGGTTAAGTAAGAATAACCTGCCCTTGATGAATCCAAACTGAGATGAGTCCAGTTTTTGAAAGTTCCCTATGTCCTAATTCATTTGTTCCATGATAAGTCTTTCCGTGTCTTACTACAAACAGCCTTCTGAAAATATATGAACAAAATTAACTGCACCAACTGTACTAACTTTTAGAAACAAGTAAAACGTAAGACTCAGTAAGCAACCTAGCCTTTTAACTTTGATGTAAGAGCATGTGTTCTTGCTAAGAATGCAAAGTATGTTAACTCTTTAGTGTAAATTAAAATAGTTGTATGGCTCACTCTGTGTAGTACTACTACATGTTTTATGTCATATATGTTCTAAATGTCAAAAATGTTCAAAATGGAGCCTTTCCCATTCAAAACTACAATATGACCAGGCCTAAACACTGACTCCATCTTTGCCATTTTTAATGTTTTAATTAAACTTATCATGCAAATAGACAGCTAACTTACTATATAGAAATAGTCACTTGATTGACTTTTGCTATGTTTTAATGGATACTCCTTCTTCCTTGGTCTCCTTTGTAAAGGAGGACAAGCCCAGTCAATAAACGGCAACAAACAGACAAATGCCTAAACAAATTTGTGTTTGAAAAAATATTTGGGTTGATTAACAACCCATTTTAATTAACACGCATGTGTGATTTTGTAATATAAGTAAGTGTGTCCTATAATTAACATTTTTTCATGTTTATTCTTAATTGTTTGATTTGTGTATTACTTTAATTTATGCAGAATTGACCTTATATCTGAACTATGTTTATAAACTGCAGCAATCTCAAACTATTGAGAAAAAGCACTGTGGTTGCAGTTGCAGTCATGCTGAACATTACAAAACCATTTTCTGACTGTCACAAAAGGAGCAGATTAAATTGTAAATGTCCAAACGTTCATGTTTTACTGTAATTTATACAGCCCATGTCTTCTGAGGCCGTACTGAACATCTGGGAGATGCTTAGAATTGTGGGACTTGGGGGTGGAGTGCGAGGAGACCAGATTTGTTTGGGGCTTGGGGTACCACTAAACCTAGAGAATGGAAACATTAATGGTATAAATTAACATACAATAGTAGGAGACCAATGAACACTTAGGACTACTTGACTCATAGAACATTACTGTCTGTAAGGAGTCCAGACCCAAGTTCTGACATTCTTGAAAGTGATGTTAATGGACTAGATAGTAGTGTTCACATGAGGCCTTAGAATAGAAGAGACATGGGACAGGTATGCTGCTAGCTCAGGGGCTTATGTAAAAGTAGTACGAATCTCTGAGTCACATGATTTATGTCCCAGGCATAATACAGTCTGCACTGAGCATGAGGCAGTGAATGCGGTAAAATTGAACAGTATGAGTACACGTTTAACAACAGATAACTTTATCTGCACTCCCCAGAATGTACTTGTGTATTTACAGAGATGATACCTTCTTCCCAAATACTTCAAATAAACATGCATGCCCCATCTCTGATTATAATGCAGAATAAAAAAATCGTGATTTTTGAAACCATTCATTTATGTGCGTGCACATGCACACACACACACCGACACACATGATGCTCACATACATACACACATGTGCGCGCACACGCACACACACACACACACACACACACACACACACACACACACACACACACACACACACACACACACACACACACACACACACACACACACACTTACACTCATATTCTGACAAAGTGCTAGATTATAAAATATCAGTACTGTCTGATAGCACACCTTATGTTAGCTTTTGTACATGCTCACAAAACACAATATCACATCTCACTGGTTACAGACAATATCTTAGGTTCATAGGAAGCTACTAGGCCAATGACCTGATGGCCCTTACAAGCTTAGCCAAATGTACCCTTCTTATCATGATCAGCACCTATTGCCCCTGTCCAAGAGGGACACAGGTGGAACCCACTGGATGAATTCACGGTTACCCATCCAATTGTCCAGATTGCATTTGAAGAGGGCCAGTGAGGTGCTCTGTTTGATGTGAGGGTGTGTTTGATATGTTTGATGTACAGACTTGTGAGGGGAGATCTATGCCTGGCATACAGGGCATTGTCAGACCCCACTCTGATGGACTTCCTGCATATTCACAAAACAAACAATGCCAGAATTACCCATTCTAAACTCTTAAACCTTGCCTGTGATATAAATAGGCCCTGATGGAGAGATAGGTATGTATCTCAGAGACTACCCAATCTATGGAACAGGATCCCCATCCATGTGAAGCAGAGTTCCTCCCTAATCCAATTGAAGTGCAACTTGGACAATTGGATAGGACACCGGAACTGCATCCCTGGTTTGGCACCTATGTCTCTGATGCAAACAGGTAACTCATAAATGGTTCATCTCCCAGGCCCATACTTACAATTATCAAGGGTGTCAGAACTTGTTGCAAGTTGGACTGCAAAGTGGTGCAGTGGTAGTGTTGTCGCTTCACAGCAAGAGGTTCTCCAGTTTGATTCTCAGCTGGGGTGCCTTCTGTGTGGAGTCTGCATGTCCTCTCTGCATTCATGTGGTTTGCCTGTGGGTGCTCCAGTTTCTTCCCATGTCACAAAGACATGCATCTAGAGTGTTTCTCCCTGGGCCTCTGCTGAAAACTGGCTTTGTTCCAAGTCAGACTTTCCCGGTAAACAAATGTTAAATAAAATAAATACATAAATTATCAGAGATTTGGGATGCATGGCTAGGCTTAAAAAGGCTCTTGTGGTTGTTAGCCTAGTAAACACCTATGAAATGAGAGTCTATTCCAAAGGTGTGGTAACCACTGGGAGACAAATCTGTCCCTCCAGCCAGTTCTATTGATGTCACATACCAGTTTTAGGTCCTTAGAGTGAGTAACCCATGTATCATTTGACTTGTGGATATACAGCATTTCCAATAAAGCAGAGTCAGAGATCACTTTATATGCAAGGTAGAGATGACCTCTCAGTAGTCTGTATGAAACAGAATAAAGTGACAGTGATTTCAGCCAATCTACATAGGACAGCTGCTGAAGACCTTGAATTTTCCTTGTGAGGAACCTTTGTGGTCTCTCCAATTGTTGCAGGTGCTTTGAAAGGTACATACCAAAAGGGGCGTTGTTCTCAGTTATTGGCCTAATCAGTGAAGGGTAGAAGGAGGTGATAACTTCTCCTTTTCTTGAAGCAATGCCCTTAGATGAATGATATATAATTCCCTTCTTACCACTGTGGAAACATAGTGATCAAAGGCAAGGTGGCTGTCAACCTGAGTGCCCAGATCTTTCACCACTGAGTGCGTACTTAGGGTATTGCCATTGATGTGGTAATTTACAGGAACATCGCTCTTACTGAAAGGGATGATAACATATTTTTTGCATTGGGTTTGAGGCCATGACTTTGGCACCAGTCATTTGATTGAGTAAGACCTTCTTGAAGGATGTTGACATAATTTGGAGATTCTATGACTGCACCCAGTTTACAGTTGTCAGCAGACTTTGTCAGCCACAGTCCCTTGGTTTTAGTTTGTACTTCAGAGAAATAGATTCCGAACAGTAGAGATTCCAGGATGGATCCCTGTGGAATGCCACTGGTTACGGGTCTGCTGTTGGAGGTGGATTCCCCTATTTTGACTGTATGGGTTCTATCAGTGAGCCAGTTCGCAGCCCACCTTACAATATAAGGGTTGATATCTAGCAGGGAGAGTTTGTCAGTGATGCCTGAGTGAGGGATAGTATCAAATGCCTTGGATAGGTCTAGGTAGGCTGCATGCACAGATTTCCCCTCATCCAGAGCCCTGGTGACTGTCTCAAAGTCCACCAGGTTTAACAGGCATAATCTCCCCTCGACATATCCAAACTGCATAAGATCTAGTATTCACAAGTTAGTAGAAGTGATATATAGATTCCTAGATAATGTTGTACAAGTTTGTCACAAAACAAATATTGAAACATTAAAATATTTGTTAGTAACAGATCGACAGGAACCCCAATAACAGCCATCATGAATCTTTCAAAGGAATCTCAACTGCTTCCTGTAGTAAAGTGTACATGGTTTGATATTTTCAATCTCCATTTACGTGTGACTGAGAAAGTCTTGACTAGGCAGTGTTCTCAGATCACCCCTGTAGAGGGACACCTGTGGCCAGTGGGCTTACCCAGTTAATAAACTAATAAAATAAAAAAATCTTCACCAACATGCTTTTGCTTGATGTGGAAGTACCATCTACAGATTACAAAAAGAAAATCTTGCAGCAGTATTTATCAAAAGTGTGCAACCTCAAACCAGTTTATGCTTGGGCCTTGCTGTTTGCTCTGCAGCAACAGCTGCTAAATCCACCTCTTGTTTTGCAGTCATTCCTCATGCAGTTCAGTCCGCAGTACCAACCTTGCAATGTCATTCCATTCTGCTCTGTCATCAGCTCACTTTGAGAGGTCCGCTGCAGTGGGCAAACACTGATGTAATACAACATCAGAAGGCTCTCAAAGCACATAATTTATGTTCCAATTGTGAATTCTTACATCTGGAGTTCACTCACTCCCCTCTGTGTATGTGATTTCACCTATGTACCCCTGAGAAAAGGCATAGTCATCCCCAGCATCTCCATTTTTTTAACTTATCCAAGTATTTTGGATCCCATTCTTCATAAGAAAGTTCTAAACTGCAGACCCTCTTGGTAATTATGCAGTAAGAACATCTCCACAGTCAAGACCATCATAGAAGTTGCCTTTTTGTCAGGGTTCAGATCATGTCACTGAAGCATGCTGCACAGTAACTCAACAACCCAATATTTCCAGCAGTTAGAAGTTGCTATTTTTTTTCAGAGTCTCTCACAGCACTTTCAGCTGACCAGTAGCTATTCAAGATTCCTGCTTCCACATCTCCCACTCCTTAGTTCCAGTACTATCCTCTGGGTGGGGCCACCTTGACATAAAAAAATAGTATGGGAAATATGGCGTGCAGCTGAACTTGCAAGCATCACATATGTTCTCCAACATGCCAAGGTTTTTTTTAGGCCCTACCTCATACAGGCTGATCATATTTTGTGAGGCTGGGCAAATGAGGAGGCACTGCCTGTGTAGATGTGCCTGCACTGGGCATTAAAGCAGCCATACATCCTCCACCATCCCACTTTCCCAGATGGCAACTGCACCAGCCCCAAGCCTCAACCAGAGCTTCATGAGCAATCTGCTTCCATCAGCACAACCTCTACCCACCCCCACAGCCAGGATGTGCAGTCCCACCCCCCTTGGAAGCCCTGTCAGTGTTGGGGCTGTAAATTAAACTTGGGGGGCTGTGAGTGGGTCATACATGAGAGGCTTCATGCCTTCCTTAATGTATGGAGTTTTGCATCAGTGGAAGGACCTCACTTCAGAGACACATGATCCAAGGTAGTAGGCAAGATAAAGGCCTAAGGATGCTTTCTCCTTCAAGCCTGTTACAATGGTATCACCCACTCCCATGGTACAGAGAGATGAAGCCCTGACTGTGACTCATGGTTGATTAGCAGAATAGGCAATGTAGAGTACAAATCAGGGAAAATGGAACTGAGACGTTTTACTAGCTTGCACATCCTGGAGAAGGAAATGTGTCTTTGGATTTCCTCTTGGGTGAAACCTAAAGGAACCATTGGGTGTTACACCAACATGGAATGTGCCTGCTGCATATACACACACAGCCACGGAAAGGAAATCATATGTATGAATGCAAGCATGCTTCACACAGGATAGCATATTGCTGAGTTTAAGAATGCTGCTGGGCGGGAGGGATTAGGAGCTCTTTGAGGTATTAGGAGTGGAGACTGCCAGACTAACCCACACCCTATTGCCAGCATCATTCTTCTCAAAAATGCTCATTAAGAACTCCAGATAGGGAATGAATGTGTCAAAGGACTCTTACCCAAGCTTCAAGATACCTAGCTCTCACTATAAAATAGGAAGAAATGGGCTGATTAAAAGGAGAGCCACTGGGCAAGACTGCAGGAATAGGAGTGAATAAAAAAAGTGTGCTTCAGTGGCATCTGCCTAGTCGCATGTTGTGCACCATCTTCTGATGACTGAGTTAATTTTCCATTCATCATGTTTTAAGTGAGCTACCCTGGCCTGTACCTACTCTTGGTAGTAAGTGCATCACGAAAACTATTCCCTTCCCTAACCCAAGACCACTCATGTCAGCACAAATATATATTTACACACACACACACGCACACACGCACACACACACACACACACACACACACACACACACACACACACACACACACACACATACACACACACACACACACACACTCACACACACACACACACACACACACACACACACACACACACACACACACACACACACACACACACACACACACACACACACACACACACACACACACACACACTCAAAACCACTATCCCAAAACTTTTGTTTTTCACAAAAGTTTTGTCATTTCAGCTCAGTCCCACTTTCCTTAATTCAGTAGAAATTTATTTATTTTTTATTTATTTATTTTATTTTATTTTACATTTGTTAACCGGGAGAGTCCGACTGGATACATGTCCATTTTCAGCGGAAGCCCGGGGAGAAAAGCTCCAAGTACATAACAGACATATGAACATTGTTAATGCAAAAAAAGGAAGATAGTCGAGTTCTAAATACAATATAAAGATACATCACATCTTGGGAAAAAAAAAACAACAGCAGCATATAAAAAAAACCATAGGTCAGTTACAAAGGCGAGGCGCCTTGTTAAAAAGCGGTTAAGGATAGTGAGGTAAGAGAAGGGTAAATGATAGTGGTTAATCAGGTTTGGAACAGGGACATTGCCAGAGAGTATTGAGATGGGGTTTAAGCTTATTTTTGAATTGTAGGAGTGAGGGTTCTGAGGTGAGCATGGTCGGTAGGGAGTTCCACATTTTACCTACAAAGTTTGAGAATAGAGAATCCCCAGCAGAATTATTGGCTTTGGTAGTTTGAGCTAAGATCTTATTGGAGGAGCGTAAAGATTGCAGGTTAATATAGGGGTGAATGATGTTTTTCAGAGCTGGTGTTTTCTCTGTGTGATACAGTATCTGGTGAGCCGTTTTGAGTTGGTTGAAATGGAGTTGGCTGGAAAACTCTAACCACCCTAGTTGCTTCAAGTTAGTGCAGTGGTGCGTTCTAAAGGTGGAATTTGTGGCAAATCTAGCTATGTGATTGTAACAAGAAGCAAGTTTGTTAAGGGTTGTCTTGTTTAGGTTTGTAAAGAGGGGAGGCATAGAAAAGAGTTGCTAGTAGGTGTGTGCTGGCAATTGTAATTTTAGCGTGAGGAGTGAGAAAGTGTTTTACTTTATAGAGAGAGCCAAGCTTTTTATTGACGGTTTTGATGGTAAGATTGAAATGGGTGTCAAATTTAAGGGAGTTATCAATGGTAACACCTAATAGCTTTGTGTGAGCTTCTGGTGATATAGTGATTCCACTGGAGGATGTAATAGAGAAGGTGGTGGGAAGAGTCTTGTTAGTGGGTGAGAAAGTAAGTAGTTTTGGTTTGTTGGGGTTGAGAACTAGTTGTCGACTTGAAATAATTTGCCCAGTGCTCTACTCGACATGCCCTACACTCAACCAACAGTGAACTCAAAACAGCATTCAATGAATGCAATCGACAATCAATGGTACAATACCAAGTGTATATGTGTTTGTGCATGCACACATGTACATGTGTATAAAATCTCCATTTACATATGATTTGCATTGATATACAGATGCAATAAATTCCAAATGTATTTTATTACTTCTGATAAAATATCTTTAGAGGTGAACCACTATAAATTGAAAGATAATTTCATTCAATGTCCTGCCAATCAGGGGAGCCCATGATGAGGTCACAGCTATTTTCTTCTATCAGCAGTCACTGAATATACCACCACCTTAGTTTCTAGTTTGTCCACTGAACTCTGACACTTAGAGGTCTGAAGGCATTTTTCTTAGGTTAGCGTGAGACAGATGCCTAAGTACAGCATTATAAATTTATCTAGTAGCATATCCTTTTCCACTTTGGGTGTCACTTTACAAACAGTGTATTGCTACCAGCAGTAGATAACAGGAATTACCATATGGTGGGTTAATAAAATGTTTACTCTTTTAGCAGCATTGCAGTTAAAGAGTGATGCCTGAGATAATTAGTATCAGTGCTTCTGTACAAAGAATTACATCGTAACTTTGCTGTCTGAAGAGGTAGCTGCAATAGAATAGGATTTTGCTCAGGAGAGATGATAAATCTGGAACAATACATTTTAATGGCAAATAAGGACCATGTGGACTATTTAACATACCTATTTCTTTAGATTTAAGGCAGACTTCCTATCCCACTTAACTGAGAGTTTACTTATTTCATCCCCATTCAACACTTGTTTTCTGTCTGTTCTATACAATATTAATGCTTCCTATTATATTTACAGTAACAGTCACATGGAAAAGCATTTAATCCTGAGTGAATATGGTACATTTCAATGATTAGCTTTTAATTGGCAACAAGAAAATGTGGTTGCTATCTTCTGTGTGAGCATTGCAATGCCTAGTGATTTTGGCTATCTTGTGGATAGGCAGTGCTTATTAATAGTTATGCTTAGTGCAGATGATGCATTGCTACTGTTGTCTGCCACTGGTTTGTAATGCACTGCACACACATGCACGCATATAAACAGATGACATGAAAATATATGTCAGCTTTAAATTTATTTTATAAGGAAGGAATAAAAGTGAATGTAGTACTAAGACACACCATGAGGTGCCATGGATAACATATTGACAATTCTTTGTTAGATAATGCATCAGAAAAGATATAGGACAATGAGAAGGGAAGAATCACTACAGGGTTGAGTGACTAAAGAGTATTAGAAAACCTCTTACATTACACCTAACAAATCATTACTTGGTAGTTATATCAGGACACAAAATGTAGCAGCTAAACAAACCTTAGAAACCAAAATGTGTGGTGAAGGTGTATTGGGAAATGAGTGAATTCATCTCCCATCTCCGGAATATTTTCTCACAACTTGGGAGGTTGGTGATGTGGAATCCACTATTTAAGACCTTAGTAGCTGAGTTAGTTACCAGGAGCTGTGTCTAAAAATTGTTTACTTGTCATGGTGGTAACCAGTGCACATCAATAGCGACAAATGCATTCTGTGCAGTATTAGTGGAGGGGATGTTTCAGCTTTGATTGACAGGTATCAGTTCAATGAGCATCTGTGACAATCACCAAAACAACATTTTATGTATGAAATGACTCTGGGGAAGTCATGAAGAATGGCTCTCCGATGGCTTCGATAATGTTTCAGTAAACTCCCTTGTGACTTTAGATTGAAGGTATCTTCCATAATATTCTCAACAAAGGTGGAGAAACTCTAACCTCAACTGGGACATTACCTTGAGATGGGAGAACTGCTTTGGAGAACTACTGCACTTGGTGGAATGACATTGTTTGTTGATGGAAGAGGTAAGTACTGATGAACAGAGTCATTTTCTGCACATTAAGTCACTCTTATGGTTAAGCAGCTCTACAGACAGCAAGACTGCATTCAAAAATGCTGAATATGTCAGATATGTTTGGGGTGTTATTGTTAACACACCTTACCAATATCATGAAGCATGTGGGGGTGGTAGCTCTTGACTGGCACACTGCGTTGTGGATCCACTTTCAAAAAAGGAAGGGATTATTCCAACTATATAATATTTCCACTCCTCAACTTCCCTGAAAGCCTGCTCCAGTGTGCTGGAAAGGAGATGCCACCTGGTACTTCTAATTCAGTAATAGCAGGATGGACTTCACACTGCCTATGGAGCTCTGATCAAAAGTTTTGTACTTGCACAGAAGAGGTTTTATGGGAGTTTGTCAGTATGGTCTACACATGCTTTGGGGACCTAAAGAAAGCATTTAACTGCATATCCTGACTCTTCATTTTGGCAATGGTCCAATAACCCTGCTTCACAGCTCTTCTGCTATATGCCGTTTAATTCCTGTTTTTGTGGAGTAAAAATCATTAATTTTTCCTCAGTATTAAGTCAGAAATTCTTATGCATGGCATAGAACTTCCCAAGAGTATACTGCTGTTCATACTTTGCATGGACAAGCTTTTAATGGACAGCTGAGTTTTAGGGTATCCACTTATGTATGTGTAGGCTAATTCTTTACTGTTTGCAGACAATGTCCTCTCAGCCTTTAGTGACTGTGGTCTGTGTGGTCTGTGCCTCACACTTGCATGATCCACTGCTGAACAAACCTGCAATGAAATCACTGATGAAGTCCACCTTTTTTGTGGATGAAAGCACTTAACAAGGATGTCATTGAATGTTTTTTGATTCATATATTAAAATTTCAGTTAACTCTAGTCCATGCATTGGCTTTACTATAGGAATTGTTCCTATACGTTTTCAGTGTTCCAGCAATCTTCTGGTGTTTTTTTACAGTATAGGGTTTTGAGTGGTCAAGTCAAAACCTCCAGCAGCCACTCTGTCCAACCAGTGCTTCGTGTCCCTGCCCAAGTAGCTGACACATTCACACACACATTTTGAGATTTGATTTATATTCAAGCACACAGAAACTTCTGGGGAAGGCTGGCACAGGTTTGCTAACTATGGCTCCTTCTGCCTAGACTATACGGCAGTACCAGCTGCCAGCAACCACTACTTATCAGCTACCATAAGGCCCTTACAAAGGGTGATCAATTGTATTGTATAATGTCACTATTATCCAAATGGTAAGTGTGTCCAAGACTAAGGCTATTTAAGAGTGGCCTATACAGTGTTACCAAATACAGGCAAGTACTGTAAGAGCTTAATTATCTCTAAATAAAACCAGCCACAATTAAAAGGTTCAAATATATTTAATAATAAATAATAACTAAACAAGACAATACTCAATAATCCAATACAGTGACAACAGAGTTCAGAATCACAGGAAATACTTTAAAACAACATTGCAGGACAGTCTCATGTAGAGAAAACATCTAGACTGATCTTACTATTTTCCTATCTATCTCTAAGAGAGATACTATGATCTAAGTCTTACAGAGCAAGGCAAGTGCTGGTGAGATGTTTACAGGTCCAAAGACAAATACAAAATGCACTGACTTTCTCTCTGGGATAGTTTTTAAATTACTATCAAACATTTCTGCTGGGTAATCTCAGATTACATCATTCTTGTTACCTCTGCCTTAGTTCCCAGTCTAAGAGAAACTTAACATTTAACATGTGTCTGTGAAAAATACTTATCTCTCAGATGTACAGCTGCTAGGAAGCCACAGAGCAATACAAAAACACTTTACATGTGAAACATAGTAATTATCTCTGTCTCAAGACAATAGAAAGAAACTCTAGCTGTAGACATTCTGTCTTCTAGCTGTGATAAACACAATCGTAAAACTCTTTACTTATTTTCTCAGAGTTTGCAGGTTAACTCTGTATGTCCCAATTTCTACTATGAAAACATACATTTGCACAGACTTATAGTCCATATACCTTTCTGCTCTTTTCCAGCAGGGTGCAAAGTGGTTACATTTTTGAAGCTCAGCAAATAACATACAGGTCACTTACATTTGTAGACAAGCTTATGGATCATATTAATATTTACAATGACATAGAATTATTTACAAAATTCTAGCTAGCTGGGCTGGCAGCTTCACATTTCTCTCCCCATGAGAACTCAAGCTAATTTTTCAAGTGACCCTTGAGAAATGTTGCTTGAGAGGGTTGAGTTATCTGGGAATACCTTACCCCATTCCCTGTCTTGACCGCCCATCTGCATTGGCATTGCTAACCCACTGTGGTGCTGCACTATCATATCATATGCTTGCAATCCTAGACTCCATCTTAGCAACTTGGAATTTTGCTGGCTGCCTCGATGTAGCCATGTTAAGGGATTGTGGTCTGTAACTACAGTGAATTTTCTTCGATAAACATAGGGTTCTTTTCTACAGCTGCATAGCATTCCTCCCTGGGTTGGAGCCTATGACTGAGATAAACCACTGGGTGCTCTTTTCCCTCTGAAGAAATCTGGCTAAGTATAGCCCATGCCCCATGGTTTGAAGCATCCACCTGCACAACAAATTATTTGTTGTAATCTATACTGGCTAACAGAGGGTGTCCTCCCAAAGCTCCTTTAAGCTTCTGGAATGCCTGCTCACATGCTGGGGTGCACACTACCTTATCTGGCCTGTTTTTCCTTGTCAGGGCTGTGAGGGGAGCAGCTATGGTACTATAATTGGGGACAAATGTTCTGTAGTACCCTGCTGTCCCTAGAAATGCCCTCACCTGCTTTTTGGTAACAGGTGCAGACCATGCCTGAATGGCTTCCACTTTGGCATGTTCTGGCCTTATCTTACCACTCCCCACTCTATTATATGATCTACCAGCCTCTGGAAAGTTGCTGGGGCATTTTTCATCCCAAAAGGGCATCTTTGTCAACTCATACAAGCCAAAAGGAGTCACAAAGGCTGACCTCTCTCTAGCACTGTGAGTTAAGGGCACCTGCCAGTAACCCTTGGAAAGTTGAATGGTGGTAAGATACTTAGCCCCACCAAGCTGCTTTAGGGCTTCATCTGTCCAAGGCATGGGGTAACCATCTGACTCTGTGTGACTATTTAATTTCCTGTAGTCCACATAGAACCTGGTGCTGCCGTCCTTACTTTGGTACCAGCACCACTGGTGAGGCCCAGGGACTGCTGGACTCCTGAATTACTCCTAGTTCTAACATTTATTGTATCTTCTCCCTCAGTGTCTGTTTTACTCTCTCAGGCTCCCTATAAGGGGCCTGCCAAATAGGCCTTTGGGGTCTTGTATCCACATGGTGCTGCACCAGATGGGTTCACCCTGGTTTCCCAGTGAACATGTCCCCAAACTCCTGTAACACTGCTCGGATTTCTCAAACCTGGGTAGGAGATAGCTGCTAGGACATTGCTACCCCTTCCACTGAGGTGTCACTCCAAGCCTCACTGAAGAGATCAGTTAACAGGTTTCCCTCAAACTCCTCCTGCAATCCACTGCAAATACTCAGCACAAGGGCCTCACTATCATAGTAAGGTTTCATCATGTTAACATGGTACAATTTGTGCCCCTGCCTCCTGCCTAGCAGTTCTACCATGTAGTTAACATCACTGACCTTCCTTACCACCCTGTAGAGTTCCTCCCAAGCTGCCTACAGCTTATTGTGTCTGACAGGAATGAGAACCATTACCTGCTGCCCTACAGCATACTCTCTAGCTCGAGCATTCCTGTCATACCAGACCTTTTTTTGCTGTTGGGCTTCTGCCAGGTTCTCCTGGGCCCAGCCCATGAGTTCCCTGAGCCTTGTCCTGAGGTTTAGGACATATGCCACAACAGACTCCTTGTGGGATTCACACTCACCCTTCCACTCATCTCAAATTAAATCTAGAGGTCTCCTCACCCTATGCCCATACAACAACTCAAAGGGTGAAAAACATGTGGATTCCTGGAGAAACTCTCTGTAAGCAAACAACAGATGGGGCAAATATTTGTCCCACTCCCTCTTAAACTGGTCTGCAAATGCCCATAGCATGGTCTTGAGTGTAGCCATTAATCTGCCAACATGACCATTAGTCTGGGAATGGTAGGAGGTGGTCTCTAATTGCTTTACCCCCACTCCACAGACAAGTCATCAGGTCTGACATGAAATGAGTACCTCTGTCAGTCAGTATTTTTTTTGGGGAAACCTACTCTGCTGAAAACATCTAACAAAGCATTTCCCATTTTTTCTGCCTCAATGGAGGACAGAGACACTGCCTCAGGGTATCTGGTAGCATAATCTACTAGCACTAGGATATACTTTTTCCCTGTGGAACTTGGGATACTCAGAGGCCCCACAATATCCATAGCTACCCTCTGAAATGGCTCCTCAATTATAGGCAGAGGCATCAAAGGTGCTTTCACCTTGTCTCCTGCCTTGTCTACCTTTTGATACTGCTTTAAAATGTGCACAGTATATAAAAATTTTTTTAATTTAATATAAGATAGGGCATGTAATGATAAGGTTTTTGAATTATAGGGAGCTATGCCTATGTAATACATTTGAATTGTTAGGATAATTTGTATGCATTTTATAGGTAGGTTATTTAATTAAATGAATGGCAATTGGTTAGCTTTTAATTACATTATGATTGTCTAATTAGCACAAGCAGCTATTTAAGCTGATGTTTCAGAATGTCTTAACAACTTGACAAAGCTAGGAACATCCTAGCGAAAGCGCTTGTGATACATGACTTTGGTGTGGTTTTCTACAATAAAGACCAGTTTTTTGGATTTACTTGAATTTTGTGGTGTCATCTTCGTGGCAGTCGAATTTGTTCTTGGTCCTGTTCTTCTTGGTTCTGGTTTACCTTTTGATACTGCTCACAGGCCCTGCAGTACCCTGTTACATCTCTGGAAATCCCAGGCCAATAAAAGTTTTGCATAATATGTCTCTTCGTATGTTTTATGCCCATATGGCCTGCAAAGGGAATATAGTGAGCTATGGCTAGAAGTGCCAGATGGTAGGCTCTGGGTACTACCAACAGCTGTATTCTCTCACACTCTAGCCCTCCTTCAGGGGTCCACTCTCTGTAAAGTAACCCTTTGTCCCAGTATACAGAATCAACCTTCCCTTGAGAATCAGGTGGCTTACAAGCTACCTCTCTCGGGTCTTGTAATGTAGGGTCTAAAAGCTGAGCCTGTCTCAACTCTATCTTTGTAACCATTCCCAGCTCCCCTTCCACAGGAAGACTGGTATCCTCTGACAACAGCGTCTCACTGTCAGCCTGGGTGCTACTACTCACCTCTGCCCTTCCAGTCACTATGTCCAAGGGACATTAATTCTCACTGCTATCGCGTAGCTCCCTCCCTGAAGTAACCACCTCATCAGTCCTGGCTGCAAGTGTGTGGTCTGTCTAGGTCTCCCCCAGGCTACCAGACCCACATGTTTGTCTCCAAGTCTGACTGCGTGTAACTGCATGAACGCATGGTACTGCATTACCAAAATCATTCCCTAGCAGGACATTTGCAGGGTGGTAGTTTGGTATCCTTATTGTCTCAAGACAACCTACTGTTGGAATTTTGTCACTCCCACTTACTCATTCTCCCACCTTTTTTTCCCCACCTTGCTTTCATGGACATCTATATGCTGCATGGCCCCACTGGTTGCATTTAAAACAATTAACCCTAGGTCCTGGACGTGTACCTGGACTAGTGACTTCCCCTGCTAATGGCAGATTCTGTTGGGGCAGTCTGGGCTGCCCACCATGGGTTCCCCTTAGACCTATGAGCAGCACTGGGTGTCCCTTTCCTGTGCAGTGATGTCCTGCTTGCTAGGTGTAGGTCTCCCTTCTTCCCCAACTCATCTATAGATAAGGCATTGTCTATAAGCTAACCAGATCCTCATGTCCTCAGGCAAAGTGCTTAGGGCTTGTTCCCTCACCAAAAGGTCTGCCAGCCCTTCAGAAGTGGTGACCTGACATCCACTCACCCACCTATGAAAATAAGTGCTTAGTTCAGCAACATATTCACACACACTTTTATCTACCTTGCGTCTATGCTCACAAAACTTTTTCCTATAAGCTTCCGGTGTTAGCTTAAAAAATTCTAGCAAACAATTCTTTACAGCATTATAATATAAACAGTCATTATCAGACAGTTTGGACAGAACATTTACAGCTTTACCATGGAGTAAGGGGGTCAGGAACCATACCCAGAGCCCTTGGTCAACATTATACTGTTTACAAACCCTCTCAAACATATGAATGAAACTATCAAAATGATCCCCCTCTGTAAATTGTGGAAGAGATTTTCTGGCCTTTGTTGCTTCTGAGGTTTGGTTACTTCCTTCTCCATTGCATCCATGACTATGGTGAAGAGTCAGCGTCTCCATTTCATGTTGCCTTTGCCTCTCCTTCTCCTCAGCTTCCAGGCATTGCAGTTTCTCATTTTCCCCAGTATCTAGATGACTCATTCTCTCTAGTGCCTCTGTTTTCAAATGCTTGGCCTCTAGCTCAAGTTTCTTTAACTACAGATGGATTTTTAAGTCCTCTGTTGAAAGGTTGAGCTGTCCATTTTCTGAGAGTTGTACATCTCCACAGCCAGTCTGATCATCCTTCTAGCTGCTATTCTCTGATGCAGCTGTGACTAAAGCTGCAATCATATCTCCTTTCGTCAGGTTAGCATGCACCAGTCCTTTAGCCTGGCACATCTCAGCCAACTGGCTCCTTGTCAGCTTGCCATACTCCTCTGCTGACATGCTTGCCTATTCTCCCTGACTAACTAAGCTAGCAAAATAAATAAAACAATTGTGATATGACCTCTGAATGTTCACTGCATGGCTGATTAAGAGTATAAGCACCTTCAGTGATCACTGTACACAAGCTACAGGAATTCAATATCCACACCACTACAAGGCAATTAATATATGATGTGGCTAACTCTCCACTATCAACTAATTAATATGTGATGTGGGTATCCCACCACTGCCAAACAATTAATATATGATGCCTCTGCACTGGCCTAGCAATCAAGGAGCCTCAATCCTAACCTCTAACACCAGTTAGGGACGTGCACATTCGGAAGATGACAAGTGCAAACACAATAAAGTACAAGTTCCCTTAAGAGCACACGGAGATCACAGTCAGTCTGGGGCTGGTTTCTCCCTCACTCTCCGGACTCCCAATAAGACTACCAACTGGCACAGCTATATGGTTAAAATATCAGCTGAGTGGTATAGCCAAAACCTCCAGCACCCTCTCTGTCCAACCAGTGCTTCATGTCCCTGCCCATGTAGCTGACACATGCACACACACACTTTGAGATTTGATTTATATACAAACACACAGACACTTCTGAGGAAGGCTGGCACAGGTTTGCTAACTGTGCCCCATTATGTCCAGACTATATGGTAGTACCAGCTGCCAGCAACCACTACTTATCAGCTACCATAAGGCCCTTACAAAGAATGACCAGTTGTACTGTGTAATGTTACTATTATCCAAACGGCAAGTGTGTCCAAGACTAAGGCTATTTAAGAGTGGCCTGTACAGTGTTAACAAATACATGCAAGTACTGTCAGAGCTTAAATATCTCTAAACAAAACCAGCCACAATTAAAATGTTTAATTATATTTAATAATAAATAATAACAGAACAAGACAATACTCAATAATCCAATACAGTGACAACAGAATTCAGAATCTCAGGAAATACTTTAAAACAACATTGCAGGACAGTCTCACATAAATAAAGAAAACATCTAGACTGATCTTATTATTTTCCTATCTACCTCTAAGAGAGATACTATGATCTAAGTCTTACTTACAAAGCAAGGCAAGTGATAGTGAGATGTTTACAGGTCCAGAGACAAATACAAAATGCACTATCTTTCTCTCTGAGATAGTTTTTAAATTACTATCAAACATTTCTGCTGGGTCATCTCAGATTACATCATTCTTGTCACCTCTGCCTTAGTTCCCATGCTAATAGGAACTTAAAATTTAACATGTGTCTGTGAAAAATACTTATCTCTCAGATGTACAGCTGCTTGGAAGCTACAGAGCAATACAAAACACTTTACATGTGAAACATAGTAATTATCTCTGTCTCAAGACAATAGAAAGAAACTCTAGCTGTAGACATTCTGTCTTCTAGCTGTGGTGAACACAATTGTAAAACACTTTACTTATTTTCTCAGAGTTTGCACGTTAACTCTGTATGTCCCAATTTCTATTATGAAAACATATGTTTGCACAGGCATATAGTCCATATACATTTCTGCTCTTTTCCAGCAGGGTTCACTGTGGTTATATTTTTGAAGCTCAGCACATAACATAAAAGTTACTTACATTTGTAGACAAGCCAATGGATCATATTAATATTTACAATGACAAAGAATTATTTACAAAATTCTAGCTAGCTGGACTGGCAGCTTCACACTTTTATGTACCAACTCCATAGTCACACACAGCGTTTGGACAATAATAAATTCTTTAAAGTTGTATAGCACAAATATTTCAACCTCATACAACTGAGCAAGTGATTCCTGATCCATTATTCATTGAGATAGCACAAGACAGCCTGCAGCCAGCTCTGCTACTTGAAGATACTTCTATTTTGACTTTCCTTATCTTTATTAATCCCTACAAATAATATTGCCTTTGTCCTTTATCTACACTGACATGGATGGCTATGAGTTTATCTAAATGTTTGCACATAAGTGCTTATCGGTAACAACACTGTACTGATATTCTGATCTCTGACAATGCAGGTCAATAAATCTACATTATAGAGTTTAAGTCAATGAATCTTTTCCACTGACTTGCAATTTCAACACAGGAATATGAGTTAATAATGTAAAATATCTGGTATTGTTGGAGGGCTCCTCTCACTCACCATTATTATGCATAATTAACTCAAACACTTACATAAAGTGAATTAAGTACAAGTTAGCAAATTGTACTGGCCAACTTACCCTGTTAGAAATGTGCCATTTGCTAAGATGACACTGACCATTCAAGTTGTCAGTAAAGAAATTGGGTCAGATTGAATGAGTCCTTTCTGAAACAATTTGCTGTTTTGCAGGCATACCACTTTCTCCTTCAAATAATGTTACATAATCTTCCTCTTAAATTCCCTCCCTTTATATATTATACTTTACAGAAGCTTTACTAGTTTGTAATCTAAATGATCTCCTGACCCATTTATTGTAAATCATGAAGAAGCTTCTGGTAACAGTTGCTGATACTGAATACTGAGTGCACAGGTGGAAATAACAGAAGCCGAAGCATTACTTACAGAGTAGAAATAAAAATTTTATGAAAACATCACAAAATCACAAAACATATCAAAAAACTTCTCGTGAAAAATAAAAATATATACATTCTCCATAAATTTATACTGCACTTGTGCAGAAAATTTTTTTAAAAATAATACTCCTTTCCTGACATATTTTTTTTCCTCATCATCAAGTCAGCTTTAAAACTGAAATCCTCATGATATCCATTTACTGCCTTTCTATTTATCTACTTCTTGTCATTTTTCAATAACTGTTTAATATTTACATACGCATCTCTTATACTATAATTAAACAATAACCAAGGACTGTTATGTAGTATTTCCCCACGAATGCTGCTGTAAACTATAGCTGCGTATGTTTTGATATTCAGAGACAATGGAAATATGATAAAGTATTCATGGAAGTTATTTATTAAAGCATTACAAGTAGGAGATTTGCTTCTGCTTCAAGACTTCTTCAAACAGTCAGGAAGACTAAAAACATTTACTTTCACTAAAAGGTAAGCAACAATAAGCAACAATAAAACACAGGGGCTAATAAAAAGTATAAAAGATAGCACTTTAAACTTTTTTTGAATTTTACCGACATTTTATGCTAAGGTGGTATACAACACTGCCAATTAGCAGCATCTACAAAAAACAAAACAAACAAAACAAATATATATATATATATATATATATATATATATATATATATATATATATATATACACATATATATCCTCATCTATCAAAGTGGCTCTAGATCTTACCCTCCCTCACATCACACTGAAACTGCTCTTCTGAAATGAAGATATAGTTCTTAAAAGGAATGTATGCTATGCTGTGAGTATATAATGCATATAAAGCTATGAACTTATACATTATGTAAGTGTGCTGGTATAGTTGCTGAGCTAACTTTCTTAATGCTCTTCCAACATAAAATCATTCTTAAATTGCACACCAAGCTATTTAAATAATATTTTCAGAACCACATTTTAAATAGACTTTGGCTCAATAAACTTTATTACTGACCAGACAGAAACTACAGTGTTGCTCATATATTTACAAGAGCCACAGGAACTCCTTCCTAAATTCCTTATTTTTGTGGAGCGTTGATCTGTTTTGTGTTATTATTGACAGTTTCTATAATAGCCTAACTATGTATATCAACTTTGAGATCGCACTTCAGTTGGGAATAGTGCAAATTTAAAAACAGGCTTCCTTTGCTTATCTTATGCATCATGGTACTTCCTGGTTGTTGGCCAGCTATTGCCATTTGATTAATTATGTTACGATGTTAAACATTTTCGGTAGTTTAAAGTTTCTTCCTTCCCTTTCACTCACAAATGATGGATAAATTCCAGCTGCTGGTGATGCACAGGGATAAATCTTGACTATGAGGTGGAATTGAAAAATGGTTTTGACTGATGGGAAGGCAGAGAAGGATAGGTGGTACCTATCCAGACAGGGGGTCTCAGTTAGCTGTTTCTGCTATGTCAGTGGTGTGCAGTGAAGATTGCATGATAAAGCAAAAGTAGTAGACATTTGAGGGGGCTGTACTCTTTGGCTGTACAACCTGGTGAAGGTAGCTCCTGTTTTTCTATGTGTAGACATGGTGGGAGAATAGGCACAGTGGTTCCCTAAACAAGAACATTTGAGCAGATCTGGTGGCTGAGTCCCCACCATCAGGGAACCAGTGAATCATTGTGTGTGTGTGTGGGGGGGGGGGGTGCAGATGATTACAGGATAAGAAGCAAAATGATAAAAACATGAGAGCTAAATTGCAATCACTTGTCTCACTGTTGCATTCTGAAATCTAACAGTTGGAACTTGCCACCTTTTTCAGCCTGCCAGCATCAGCACTATATTATACACCTATACCCATCCTATACGTTATACTTATTATCTTCCCTCTCACTAACCTAAATATTACTGTCATTGCTTGAAAGAGGTGCAAAGATGTTTTTTTCTACTACATTTAATTTTATCCAGAGCGTCATTCACAAAACACATGTTATAATTCCTGTCCAAAACCTCTCACCTCAAATCACTTAGCGTCACATTAATTGTTAATTGTGAAGTATAAACATCTTGGAGAGGGGGTCTATGTTGCACATTGAATACGAACTACAGTGAACACCTTATAATCAAACATTAAACAGCAAAAGTTTAAACTACTGAAAATGCTTAACATCAAAAAATAATTCATCAAATGGCCATAGTTGGCCAACATTGTGACCGTAATTAACCAAGGTGGGGGGCTGTGCCCCCACATCCCCCCAAACTATATATACCAACTTTGAGATCACACTACAGTGGGGAATAGGGCAAATTTAAAAACAGGCTTTCTTTGCTTACCTTATGCATCACGGTACATCCTGGTTGTTGGCCAGCTATGGCCATTTGATGAATTATTTTACGATGTTAAGCATTTTCGGTAGTTTAAAGTTTCTCTGTTTAATGTATAATTATAAGGTGTTCACTGTAATTCATATTTGATAAATTAACTTAGACCCACATCTTGGGACTTTACAATATTTCATTTGAGATAACTGGGATACATAGTCCTTCACTCTAAAAAGGAACAGGTTTTATTTAATTTTTATATGCATTTGGAAATAAAACATCACTTCCTTCTTTCTTAAAAATTGTTAGCTCAAAAATTATGTAATTTATAATCATGTTTAATAGAAAATATTGAAAAGGAAGTAGAATTATTAGTGAAAGTTACAAATTCATGAATCAAAGTTTCAAGTTTTTCCCACATTAAAATAAAAAAAAGCCTGATTTGCAAAGCCATGGAGCACAACATATTTGATTTCATAAGCTCCAGTTATAACAAAATCTTACTGCTCTAGACTTAAAACATGGTTTTGTCAAAGAAAGGTCACATCTATTTAATTTAATAAACTTCTTTTAGAAAGTTGATAAACCTGTAGATAGTGGCCATGCAATTCTGACAGTGTACCTGGATCTGGCCAGGGCCTTTGACACTGATCCCCATTTTGGAATTGTAAACAAGCTTAAAGAACTAAATTCAGACTCTTGTGTTGCAAGATAGCTAGGAAACTGGATTGCAGACACAGTCCATGTACCAAAAGTAGCATTTGTCAATACAGAAAGCAAAAAGATAATTAGTTGCATTTATCAGAGCTAGGTACTGGAACCCCTTCTGTTTGGCATGTACTTCTCAGAACTCCAAGCCACAAACCCAGAGATATAGCTAACTAAATTTACTAATGACTTTAAGGTGGTTGTTGTCTTTCACTCAACATATGATAACATGTCACTACAAGGGTTAAATCATACCATGGTATATTAGAAATAGATTAAATTAAATGCAAAGAAGTGTAACATTAGCACCTTTTGAAAACAAATCTCAGAATCAGCTTACGATATAGATAGCACTATGCTGTAGACTGATATAATTATTACAGATTTCATTATCTTCTAAACAACACCCTTTCATTTTGTGAGAAACTGCCAGCCATGCCAGGAGAAGTAGGGCAGTGGATGTGTAACATATGCCAACACAGCTAGCTGGAATTTTGTAAAGAATTATATGCCATTTGTATAGCAAACTGATTTGTACAGATGCCTGTGTGGAAAAATGTATTTGTAAAGCAGCTTATGTTAAAATATATCAACAGCATGCATGCTAGAAAGAAAAGAAATGTACATGCATTATTGTAACTGTTTAAATGTATATGTTTAACAGAGGATGCTGCAAGAGAAGAGGTTAATCTCAAAGTTAAAAATAGCAAAGAAATTAAATACTGGGCCTAGACTATAAAGATGTTATCTCACAGTTTTGAATGAAGCCAAAGACGCAATGTCTATAAGAAGTATGGATTACTAGTTCCTGTAGGAAGAAGAGAATTGTTTTATGGTCTTATGAGCAAAGCTCTTGTGTGTGTGTATTATTGATATGTAGGTGCTAAAATCCTGGCTTCTAGTGATGGGGAATAGTGAGGGAAACAGCCTCAGATGGCCAGATGTGTGTGATGTCATTCTGTAAGCCAAAAATAATATTTAGATATCAGTAGGAAATTGTTCTCAAAATTCTGTATTCTGTCTTGGATCTGACAACAAGGATCATTCACCCACATTATCTTGCTTTGCGCTATTCGGTAAGTAGGAACAGTAATTCTGTAGATCAGTTAGGAAAATACAGTAAGAATAGTTAAGTATTGTTTTTCTGTAACTGTGTGACTCTTTCCAGCTGAATTATTTTCAGTATTTCCTGTGGCTGAAACTCCGGTGTTTACTGTACATAGATATTTCGTATTTTCATGTTCTTTTATTAGTCATTATTAAATATATTTAAACATCTCCTTGTGGCTGGTCCTTTTAGAAAAAAATGTATGTTTTGACACTATTTGCATATATTTATTTAGTGATAACTCTGGCCACCCTTGGTCAACATTATCTTATATATTAATATTAACTTCACTCAGCATAATTGGATATCCTTTTAAGAGCGTTATAGTAACTGACTGGCGGCAGTGAAAGCTACCTTATAATCTGGGCAAAGTTGGTAGAGCAGGTAATCTGTGCCAGCATTTACCAGGTATGTGTGCTTGTGTGTGTGTGTGTGTGTGTGTGTGTGTGTGTGTGTGTGTGTGTGTGTGTGTGTGTGTGTGTTTGTGTGTGTGTGTGTGTGTGTGTGTGTATGTCAGCTACTTGGAGCAGGGACACAAAGCACTGGTTTCACAGAGATGGTGCTGGAGGACTTGGCCTGGGCGCTCGGCTGAGGACCTAACCCTACAGCTGTGCCATTGGGGAGTCTTACTGAGGACCTGGAGGGAGACAGACAGAGACACCCAGACCTTGGGCTGGGTGTGTGTCCTGTGTACTCTTAAGGGAAATTGTGTTTGATGCAGAGAGGTCTGCATCTGGAAATATTGAGTATATCCATTTGTATTCCAAGTGAACGTCCCTCTCCAGTGTCAGTGTTGAGGATTCAGGATCCTTGATTATTGGCCCAGAGTGGGGACATCACACCTTTTATTACCGCATAGCAACAGTAGTCAGAAAAAACATCTATCTAGCCCAGTTAATAGTTTAAGACACCGTTCCTCCATACTCTGGCCTGAACAGACTAATTACAGGCTATAGTACATCTTTTAGTGTATATCTATCCCGATATATCATGCAGCTAGGAAGACCCAAGTAGTTCCTAAATTAAAACATCAGTGAACTTTAAGACCCTCAGCTACCAAGACAGGCTTGGAGATCTATCACTATAATCTGTCTTTTATAGACTCTTGCACGGTGATTTATGTCTATCTAGCATTCAGTGCTGTCATAGTTCCAGCACTCCTTGATCTCTTATACCTCCTCAAAGCACACGGCAGTATTAGAATTACCTGTTCACTGTCTGCAGTTTTAACAACTTTCAAAACAAGTTTAATAAACAAGGCAGGTGTGAACTCCCTTTGCCAAAACCATATCATTGTGAGTCTAGAGAAGTAATACTTTTTATATCGGTGTTTGTGAAATCAGATATATTATGCTCCATGGCTTTGCAAATTAGGCAAGGAGTTGTGTATTTTTTCACAACTATCAACACTGAAGCCCTTTGCATAGTTATATCTCAAGAACAGAACTTGAACTAAAGTCTCGAATCTTCATCAACAAACAAATAAGACATGCTAGTGGGACAGATTTCGTACTCAGTGTTTCTACCACTTCTGGAATAATCTTCCATTACATATGAAACAGAGATCCATCCCTTCAAGGCAAATCACGACAACTGGATGGATGTACATAAATCTGTCTCTGGGCTGACCCGTTTTACCCTACTGCAGGGAGGAAGTGCCCTATAAGAGGGGGTATTTGCAAGGTGATTATGGTATGCTAACTGACTCTGCCTTGTTAATATCATGAATCTGTGAAAAGGTTTAATTCTTATTAGTAAAGTCAGTAGAGTTTAAAATAATTGTAAGCATTCTTTTTACAAATTCTACCACTCTGTTTTCTATAAAATAGTGAAAGGCACAGTTTATATAACCTTTAAAAATGCATTTTCTGGGGATGCTAAATACCAAAGTTGATAAAATCTACAAATGTATTTCTACATATTCATAGTTGGAAGATGTCATTCACTCATTAACTTGAATAGAGTTTTTATGGGCTTTGCCCAGTCTGCTTTTATCTGTAAACAAATTCAAATAAAAGAATAAATAAATCACCTACCCAGATCCAGCTGATAAATCATATACAGCAGCACTAGGTTTACTGAGCCTTTTTTAAAGAAAACATGTTAACAAAGGAAGTTAAAAAGAGCATTTTTCTCCCTTCAAGTTGGCATGTTACTGTTATTAATGACGCCTTCATGTAAGCAAGGAAAATGAATGGAAATCTGTTTTGAATATCTGTCATATCAATTGCTTGTGAATTTGAAAATGCAGGATGGTTAATACTGAAACATGAAATCATCTAATTTTTCAAGGATACTGTAATGCTACAGTAGATTAAAAAGGATGTTAATTGGTATTTTCTTACATTTACTCCTGAAGAGGAAATTATTTTCAATTGCTGGCTCTTCTGATTAGTCTTGACACGGGTTCACAATATGTATAGTGTCTTTCAGGGTAAAGAGCATTTTCATATATCTTTTTATGGGCTGTCATTTTATCTATTCAAAGGAACAAGTCATTGAGAGCTTAAGGTGTGTTATTCCCTTTCAGGGTTCATTAGGATTCATAATCTTTGTAACAAAGTCAAAGTTAATAACTTTTCAGTGAAAGCTGGACACAGGGACAGTGCTGAGCAATCTAAATGAGCACTTGCAATTTCCCTGTAAAAATACAACGTGATGTGTCTTCTCCCTATTGTAACCGGCTAGACCACCTTACCGGTGAGCTACTTATTTTGCCTTCTTGGTCACATGCTTGAAACTATTGACTGCATATGAGAGTCATTACTATTTGAGGCATCTTGGACGCTGCACTCTTTTACTCTTTTGAAAGGGAGATTTTGCTTGTTTGGAATGGTGGATGCATAAATTTCAGATGAGTAAGGCAATAACACTTTCTTCCCCCTTTCAAAGTTCTTACAACAGATGTTCTATATTCTGGCTGGGGAACATATTTAGAGTCACTGAAGTGGTAAGGCTTATGGTCTTAACTCAAACCAGAATGCGTGCAAATCTAAAGTAAATGTTGGCTATGTAAATCACCTTAAACTGTTTAAAACTGCCTACAAAAAAAGGACTCCTAAAGTTAAAATTGTGGAACTAAGTGTATTCCAGCATTTCAAATATTTAGGCAGTTGTGAAGTATGCCATAACAAGGCTTAATAGTACAAACTGCCAAGGAAGCATATATCTAGTCTACTCCACATAGGCAGCTGGTTTGCACTAGTGTGCTACAATTGATGAACTGCCTGGGTGTATATATACATGCATTCAAGAGACAAAATGTTTGTATTGGTTTAGTTCTATGAAAAAAAAAATCACATTATGTCTTTTCCTGTCTATACAAATGTTCATCACCGAGGTGTAAATACCAGGTGTAGTATCTGTATGCTACGCATAAAAGTAACTCTGGAAGAGGATCATTTTAATTGCACTAATTCTACCATGGATTGAGAAGTTTAATTGTATCAGCTATGCACCTCATTCATAAACCTTTCCAAGAGTGATGTAGTATTAAATGTTAAAAACTTTAAGCTTAGAAATGATAATGCTCACCACCTGAAAAGTAAGGAGTGGACTGATGCTTACGATGTTTGGGCTGGGGCATTATCAGGGATTAATTCTGTTTTAAAAACACTACATTAAAACCACTTTAATGTAATGCTAGAATCAGACCTGGATGGGTTGTTTTATATGATCAAATTTAATGGAAAGTATCAGGAGATTTAGGCTGTAGTTTGATGACTATGTGCTTCCTGTGCCCAGGGTACAGCTGGTTTGAGTCCCTCCAATTTCATTTGCCTACTGTGTGACTCTGAGCAAGTCACTTAACCAAACAGTGCTCCCAGTTTACCCTTAAAAAGGGACACATCTGCCCAGAGGGCTTGCCCGGTCAACAAAAGCCTAAATAAAAATAAAAATAAATTATATGTTCTTCTTTCTCCTTTTGCCAGCCAGCTATGTTGGGATTTACTATTCCCCAATATTCAGTTTCAAAAACCTCAGCCTCTCCTCCCTCCTTTCTTCTGTACCTCCCAGTACATGACTACCTCTTTCCTATGTACCTCACTAGCCCGTACCCTTCACCCAATTGCTAGCTCCAAGGCCCTTGAACACTAATACATCAGCACTTCCTACCCCTTGGTGTAGACTGTTTCATGGTGGTCTCCTAAGCTAGAGACAGTCCTCCTTCATCTCATCCCTCCCCAGATTGCTCAGGACACCCTTTACTATGCCTGCATTTTTCTAGATCCTTTCAGAACACCTGCTTACGTGTACCACATTTTTCATACCTGCTCCTTGGAAACATGTTCTTGTGCTTGAGAACTCTAATCAACTCACACATCATTACCTTTACCTCCCCCAATCTCCAAGCCTCTCTTCTTCTCACTGTCTTCTCCTTTAATGTCTGATGGAACCCCTGCCTTTCTTCTCCTCATCCCAGAGTATCCCTTACATGTGGCCCCTACTCACAATCTCCTATAAAATATCCCAAGTCAGTCCTGCATAATAGCTCTCTCTAAGCTCTAGTCCAAATTTAACCCTCTACCTTCCCAATCATATCACCAGCCCCCCATTGTCAGGCTTGCTCCATATTCCCTATTTTCCTACCCAACAATTTCAAGAATCTATATGCATGATTAGTACCCCATAAATGCAACCAAAGTTAGTTTGTATCCTTGACCCTCAAGCATTGTAAATCCAAGACCCACTATTCAATATTCTCTCTTATACCTGAATCCCAATTCCAGCCTCATCAGTATAGTCTTAACTAATCCTCCGCTATACATGAATAGAAAATCCTTCTAATCTTACAGTGGTGGACATTAGCATTAATTAAGCCCCCACCTTACCTATTTATTCTCTTCCCCCAGTCAAGGCAAACATTACAATGCTTAGTCCATTCTTAAATATAAAATCAGTAAAGAGATGAAATTAGCAGTCTGCAATTCTTCAAAAACAATGTGTAGCAAACCTTAACACAGAATGTGAAATTGTTCAATCTCGCCATTTGTTCTTACACACGGGTTCGGAGCCGATCCTCAGCTCCGAGTCGGCCGCATCACCAGCTCAGCATCTTCGAGAAAGCTCAAGGCACAGTAATATCCCATGATCCTCAGGTGCTAACCCTCAGATCTAGTTTGCCGCTAGCAGCAGATCACATCGAGAGGCTCGGGCCAGTAGAATTTTTACTATATATTTCTTGTCATTTACTTCTAATTTTTACATTTTATACTCTTCTTTATAGTGTTTGATGGGTTTATTATTTAGTTGTAGTTTAAGGCTAGTTTAGTTAGGTTGTTACTTCAAAATTCTTAGTAAGGGCCTTAGGCCGTTTTTCTGTAAGAATTTACAGTACTTAAAAAAAAAAAAAAAAAAAAAATAGTTTTTTGCCTTTAAATTTTTCTATTTTTCATATATATATATATATATATATATATATATATATATATATATATATATATATATATCAATCATAGTGTGCTGTGTGAGTGTTTTACAGTTTAGCTATATATTACATTTAAATTATATTATAGGAATTTTTTTCTTAAGAGTGGTGTATTTTTTCTTGGATTTTTTTCCTTTATGTAAAAATGTCAGAAAAGACCAAAAGTGGTTTTAAAAGGTGTCAGTGTGGACAGAAGATGTCCATTACTGACAACCACTCATCCTGTGTCTACTGTCTTAGCCCTCTCCACTTGCAGGAAGACTGTTCCATCTGTCATTCCTTTAGTGGGAGGGTCATGCTGGAAAGACACAGGAAGTTGGTTGACAGAGGGTTGCTTAAACCCGAGTTTCAGGAGGCCCTGGACAAGGCTGAACAGGTGTCAAAGTCTTCGAAGGGGTCGAAGTCTTCAAGAGTGTCGGAGCCCAAGTCATCGGCTCCGAGCACCTCTTTTCAGATTCGGACACCGGCTCCTATGACTTCGGTGCCGGGTGTCGAGACTTTATCTCTGCACAAGGCTCAGGTCTTGGAGCCGGTATCAGAGGTACCACCTTCTGCTATCCTTTGCTCGGTGACGGCTTCGATCCCTTCGACCTGTTCTTCGAGGCCACTTTCCGACTCCGATGTGGACCGAGTGGTACAGAAGCTTATGGAGAACTCGGCTTTGTCCAAATTAATCGAGGTTTCGTCCCAGCTGGTTTCGAAACTCGAAGCTATTCCAGTTCCCTCAACACTTCCTCCTCCGAGACCCATCGAGTCATCGGTGTTAGGAGTCGAAGAACCGATGATTGTAGAGCCCTCGGTGCCGAAGCCTCCAGTAGTGCTATCGGCTCCATTGACCTCGACTCCTTCGGAACCAGCCAGAGAGTCTCGGAGCTGAAGATCTTTCCTGGGTTCTGGGGGGGATAGTCGAACTGAAATATCAGTTCCGACTCTTCCCCTCGGTGCCTCGGCTCAGATCAGTTCGGATCCGTCCTTCTTCGGATCGGGTCAGATCTTCGGGTTGGGGCACCAGTGCCTTTGACATCATGAGGAAGGTCTTGTCTGATCAGACACATACTTCATCGGTATCTTCATCTCCTTCCCCAAAAGGTCCGCGTTCTGCTTCTGTGCCTTCGGTACTTACCAAGTGTCAAGACCTAATGCCTCAGAAGTCCCCACAGGGTGACTCTGGTTCCTCAGATGCATCCCCAGAAGCTCCCGCTGAGGATGTTCCGAGGAAACGACTGTGCAAGAGGAGGCACATAGATTCCCCTCAGGAATCTCTCACGTCTGATACCGATTTAGATGAAACAGAAGGGTCCCCACGGTCCACCTCTGAGGATGTCTCATTTGCAGAAATTTTGGAAATCTTGAAGCAAAGAGGGGACTGGCAAACTCTTACCCCTTCTGTGGATGAATCGGTCTTAATGAAGGCATTTGGGGCTCAACCTTCTACCTCCTGGGTGACTCCACCCTTTGACGATCTCATGGATCTTATAGCTCGGAGGGCTTGGGAAACACCTGATACAGTGGAACCAGTCCCCCGTAAACCAAATAAATACATGACGGCTCCCCAAGATAAATCCTATCTTACAAAAGGAGTTCCCGTAGATACTATGGTGGTGGCGGCGGCCACTAAGAAAGAGATGTCTGAATCATCCTCCTCTGTCCATCCTCCTAATAAGGATTCTAGGACAATGGACAGATATGGGAAGCGCATATTTAGTTCGGCGACTTTTTCCATCCGATCGCTCAACTACCTTACGCATTTCACACGTTTACAAAGAGATCTCATTAAGGAACTAGGAGATACTCTCCAGGGACACACAGACGCTGCTGTCACTGAGAAAGTGACAGCGCAACTTAACACCCTAAATTCCATAGTCAACTCGTCCATGAGGCTGATTTCATACGCAGCCGAAGGGTCGAGTAGAGCGGCAGCTTCAGCGATCGCCTTGAGAAGACAATCCTGGTTGCACTTATGCTCCTTTGCGGAAGCCTTTAAGTCTTCCTTTGCCAACGCCCCCTTCAATGGTGCCTCCTTGTTTGGGCCCAAAGTAAAGGAGACTCTCACGAGGTGTGAACAAGAAGGGAAGACCCTGTCTGCCGTAGGGGTCCATTTTTCCATTCCATCTAGACCCTACCCTAAAGGGCAATGAGGAGGAAAAATGTGGTTCCAAAAGACTCAGGGATCTTTTCAGCACACCCAAAATGACGCCCCCTCCAGAGGCAGAGGAGGGGAAAGAAATGGAAGACGCCGCCCAGCCAGCAGAGGGGGTCCGCAAAATCAGGGTGACAGAGAGACCTTCTCTGGAAAGCCCTTCCAGCACTCCTGAGTGCAGGCCTGGCTGTCCTACTCTGGAGGCAGTCGGGGGTTGCTTGGCTTTATACCCAGAGGCCTGGCTAAATCTTACATCATATTACTGGATAAAAAGCATAGTTACCAGAGGCTACAACATCCCCTTCATAAAAATGCCACCCAACTCCAAAAAACTCCCAGACGTTCCACCCAGTCTGCGAGACCAAGCAACCATAGAGATAGGAAGGTTGCTCGAAAACAGGGTCATCCAACCAGTCCCAGCGGACCAAATAGGATCCGGAACTTACTCAAGGTTCTTTTTAGTTCCAAAGAAAACAGGGGACTGGAGGCCAATTTTAGACCTCAGCAAGTTAAATACCTTTGTGAAAAAGGAAAAGTTCCGGATGGTCACGCTTCAGTCAATCCTCCCTTTTCTGCAGAAGGGCAACTGGATGTGCTCTATAGATCTCAAAGACGCATACTACCATATCAAGATGGCCAGGGCGTCCAGAGATCACTTGCGCTTCCGGCTGGGAGCCAGTCATTTCCAGTTTCGCGCTCTGCCCTTTGGTCTCACCTCAGCCCCCAGGGTGTTCACCAAATGCATGGCAGTAGTAGCGTCTCACTTGAGACGAAACGGATTCCGGGTGTTTTCTTATCTAGACGACTGGCTCCTATCTGCCACCACCAAGTATCATCTTCTACAAGCCAGGGACTACACCATCAGTCTTTGCTCTTCACTAGGCATAACGGTGAATTTTGGAAAATCTGTCTTATCGCCGTCACAGCGTATCTTATTTATAGGAGCACAGCTATACACTTCCCTGGCTCAAGTTACTCTCCCCCCACCAAGAGTATCAGACCTCAGGCATCAAATTTCACTCCTTCTTCACAACAAGAGAGTCCCTGCATGACAAATATTAAGACTGCTAGGCTTGATGGCAGCCTCCCTTCTTGTAGTTCCTTTAGGCAGGATGCACATGAGGATTCTTCAATGGATGCTATTCGCCCAGTGGTCATATCTACAACTTCCACTGTCTCACGAAATCTTGATCACGAATTCTTGCAAGAAGGATCTCTTGTGGTGGATACACAGTCAAGAGCTAACACTAGGACGACCGTTTGTCTTACCCAGTCCGGTAGCAACTCTAACCACGGACGCTTCCCTGATAGGGTGGGGGGGATTCTTTCAGGGACAAACAGTCCAAGGTCAATGGTCCAACTTGGAGTACAATCTGCACATCAATGTTCTAGAGCTGAGGGCAGTGTTTCTAGTGTTGCAACACTTTCACAAGTCCTTACCTCGGGGAATAGTGACAGTTCAGACAGACAACATGTCAGTGGTCTGGTACATAAACAAGCAAGGGGGAACCAGATCTTACCCGTTATGCAGAGAGGCCCTCAGAATTTGGCAATGGGCAAAGTCCACTGGACGCTTTCTGATAACAACGCATATCCCGGGGACTTCCAACGTAATCGCGGACAGGTTGAGCAGAGCCATCCTGTTCCCTCACGAGTGGTCCCTCAAACCTCAAGTGGCGGAAGAGATCTTCCGCAGATGGGGCCAGCCTTGCTGCGACCTGTTTGCATCCCCATTGAATGCCAAATGCAGAAGCTACTTTGCCCTGTTACCCCCCCCAGGGGGTGTCCCCAGGGACACACTGATATACGATTGGCCCCCGGGTCTCCTTTATGCTTTTCCTCCTGTTCCACTAATTCCCAGGTTTTAGCAGAAAGCCAAACGTCTGGACAGGACCATAATACTGATAGCTCCATTCTGGCCTTGACAAATCTGGTTTCCTTTCCTTCAATCTCATCAAGTGGAGGAACCATGGATACTGGACCCAGAGCCAGACCTATTGACACATTCGTCGGGAGTTCCTCACACCTTCCTCAAGTCCCTCAAACTGACAGCTTGGCTGCTCCGCTTCCCATCTTAGCCAGGTCGGAGTTACTATCCCCTGCAGTACAACAAATTATTGTATCTTCTCACAAACCATCTACAAGGAAATTGTACAACAGCAAATGGAACCGTTTTGTGCACTGGGCCTCCAAACAAGGTATAGATCCATTCGGGGCTCCAGTACACAAGATACTAGATTTCCTTACCACACTTTTTCAAGAAGGAGCATCAACATCCACTATAAGGGTTCAACTGGCCGCTATATCCAATTTTCATATTGGCCGTGAGGATGGTTCTCTTATGTCCCACAGGTTTTGTAAAGCCTTCATGAAAGGTACCTTTCACCTCCGTCCCCCCTTTCATAATCCAATAGCCCCTTGGAATCTTAATCTCATGCTGTCACAACTCATGTTGCCCCCATTTGAACCAGCAGCCACAACTCCGTTAAAATTTATTTCATGGAAAACACTTTTTCTGGTTGCCATCACTTCCGCCAGGAGAGTTTCAGAGTTACAGGCTCTATCTATCCGACCACCGTACATGATTTTTCATCCAGATAGAGTAACCTTGCGCACCAATCCGTCCTTCCTTCCGAAGGTTTGTTCGATTCAGAACATCAATCAATCTATTGAACTACCTACCTTCTTTAAAAATCATTCCAATAAGCTAGAATACACATTGCACAAGTTGGACATTCACAGACAACTAAGATTTTACTTACATAGGACAAAAGAGTACAGAAAGTCAGATCAACTATTTGTCTCATATGCTGACCAAAGAAAAGGACAGGCAGTAACGAAGGTTACCTTATCCAAATGGCTCTCAGATTGCATAAATTTGGTATATGCTGAATCGAAACAGCAACTCCCTTTTAAACCCAGAGCTCATTCTACAAGGGCGATTGCTACCTCTTCAGCCCATACCGCTCATTTGCCTTTAGATACCATTTGTGCAGCGGCAACTTGGGCAAAACCACATACTTTTATCGCCCACTATAAGCTAGACAAGAGCTCCAGGAACAGGGCAATGTTTGGTTCCACTGTACTGAGGAATGTTCTCCCTTGAGCCACCCGGGAAAAAGGAGCTAGGGACGCTACCCGTGTGTAAGAACAAACAGCGAGATTGAACAATTTCACATTAAGAAGTTATGTCTTACCATAACGATCCATGTGAATTGTTCATCTCGCCTTTGTTCTTACATTCCCCCCCTCCATCCCCCGTCCTGCGGTCTGGGAGAACGGTATTCAACTAGATTCCTTTTCAGCCTTTTCTAGATATGGTGGGCATGTCATTGTGCATTAGTAATGGCATCTTTTCTCCTCTACTTGACAGTAGGGTTCCAGACACTGTGTAGTATCTGTTTATAAGTGTTCTAGACACAGTTCTAATAGGGATTCTTCTGGTATAGCAAACTAGATCTGAGGGTTAGCACCTGAGGATCATGGGATATTACTGTGCCTCGAGCTTTCTTGAAGATGCTGAGCTGGTGATGCGGCCGACTCAGAGCCGAGGATCGGCTCCGAACCCGTGCGTAAGAACAAAGGCGAGATGAACAATTCACATGGATCGTTATGGTAAGACATAACTTCTTATTACCCATGCTGCAAAGCTCCATCAGTTAAGCAGGCTAATGAAAATGATGCCTGGGAAGATGTGGTGGCAGACATTAATGTGGCTGGTGGTCAAAACCACAATTATGAGATGGTGTGCCACAGGGCCACTGACATGAAGTGAGCTGCCAAAGAAGCATATCAATACCTAGCAGGGGAAGGTAGCTGAATGTGTGGAGGGTCATCAAGTGAACGATCTGTGATGTAGACAGAGGAGCTCCTGACCTCTGACAGAGGTAGTGGCACCAGTTCTGTGTAAGAATAACTGTGGGTACTCTTCACCCATTAGTCACTGTCCCAGTTATTACAGCTGCCTGATTTATGCTATACAGTGCATCAGGGATTCACTCTTTACAGTCATCACTGTAAGATATGCAGTTAAATTATTTATTGTTGTCATTTTAATATTTGTGATCCTCACTTGCATTTATACTTCTGATGCTGGGTCTTACTTACACAGGATATTATGCTTTGGTGCATGCACAGGTGATTTTTTATCCAGTGCCAGCACTGTGGAACTGTTCCTGCCTGATGATGGACAATCAACAATCTATATTAAAGAGAGTGAGGATGAGTTGGCACAGTCAGGGAATATAGAACCACTGCATCATCTGGACAGATCATGAACACAGCTGATACAATGGATACCCACACATCTCAGGGAGGACAGGTTAATGGAGACACTATCAGTCAGGGACATGTGCTGGACCCTAGTAGGCACATGTCAGGCTCTGCCTAAAGCACTCATTAGCAGAGAAGTCAACACAAGGGCGTAGTTTATTGTGCTCACTAGATACATGATCACTGTCCTCCCTCGGAGGTTGGCATGTTAGTGGCTTCAATACAGCATATGTGCAGTGACATCATGCAGGTACAGGCATGAACCACCAGAGCATTAGCAGAGTTAGTGTATGTCTCATATGTATGATTGCTTAGAAAGGCTCAGTCACATACTGAAACATGACAGGCCCTCTAAGGCTTAACTACCAAAGGTGAGGGGGACCATCCATAAAGCCAGTCTACCACTCATTTCACAGATGGTAACCACCTTGGCCATGGATGACCAAGATCTTTCTCCTGCAGTGCTAACACTTTCACAGCAGCATCTATTGTGGAGGTTTCTACACCAGGAGAGGATGTCCACATGGTTGTGGCAGTGGTGACAGTGGCACATCTTGTAGCAAACACTGTTTTCAGTCATGCAGCACACCAGCATCTAGCAAGGGTTATAGTTCAGTCAGTGCAACTCCTGGTAGAGCCAGTCCTGTGGGTGATGCCATGCACGGGATGCTGAAATCTCTGCCATGCATTTCCTGAACCTATCCAGTATATCAAGCCAAGTGCTGCAAATACTAATGAGGCTGTGTCCAAGCAGACCCACACTCACACCACCACAGCCCCAGCACACACACACACACACACACACACACACACACACACACACACACACACACACACACACACACACACACACACACACACACACACACACACACACACACAGTCTTCCTTAGAAACTGGCTTTACACAAAAAGTTTTAAATTAAAGCTCCCTTCCCCAACACTGATAGATGTACAACACCACATTTTACTTTCAGAATCATCAGCACTCATATATTTTCCTGTGAAAGATGCTCAGTCCTGT
Source organism: Protopterus annectens (assembly GCF_019279795.1). Taxonomy (NCBI): domain Eukaryota; kingdom Metazoa; phylum Chordata; order Ceratodontiformes; family Protopteridae; genus Protopterus; species Protopterus annectens. The sequence continues at coordinate 412,943,237 of NC_056727.1, forward strand.
GCTGCCTTCTCCACCTGTGCAAATGCTGATAATTGTGCCCTGCTCTTTGCACATTATTATTTGGGTTGCCCATGTCTGATGCACATCATGGCCAGCCTATGCATGTGTGAACACAGCTTGCTGCTAGTTTTGCATACATCACTTTTACTGTAGTTCATCTTCTTCACTTTTGTCTAGTATGCTGTGAAGCTATGTGCAAGCCTCTGCCTCCCTGTTAATGCTATGGAATATTGTGCCACATCTGTCTGGCATGATCATCCACTGCTGCTGGCTTCTCCCCTGATTCCTTGTCTGACTCAGCCTGCCCTGCCTGGTGTGCTTGGGACTGCTGCTTCTGCAAGAGCCTACTTCTGTAACTGCTTCTTAAACATGATATTGTGTAACACTGCACACACTGACACTACTTCTGCACATGTGCCACAGTCATGCTGCAGGGCACCACTGAATAAATCCAGACTGCAAAAGTGTGCCTTCAGTAGTCCAAGCATTCACTCAGTAATGTTCCTTGTTTCTAATTAGGTATTATTACACTCATGGTCTATTTGATTTTGTGGATTTCTTATAAGTGTCATGAGACAAGGTTCCAAGGCATATCCATCATCACCAACAATGTGGCCCTAATGTAAAGTTACTCCTTGCAGAATGCTGGTATGAGTTACAGGTGTGCCAAATATGTGAGTTGTGATAACTGTCTGGGTATCATGTATGCACATTATAAATTATTCTATCTGCATTACACGTAGAGGTTGATGGAGTAATACCCTTTGTGGTTCATGTACCTTCTTCCCAGTTCACCAGGTGGGGCCTTGATTCTATTGTGGCTACAATCTATCATCCCTAGTATTTCAAGGAAATATATGAATCTTACATTGTGTTGTCTCTCTCTTCTGGGGAATAAGGAAACAGCAAATGCTTCCTCATATGCTGAAGCATGGCACTGAGAAACAGATGGAGTACTTTTGAGGCAGATAACTGAGATAACTTCAGTATGTCCCCATTAGGTTTCTTAAACGTCTATGTAGCTAATTTATATAACCCCACATATCTTAATGTCCACTTGGATAGGTAGTCCATGACTCCCACAGTACTGTAGATGAGGCTAACACATGTAGGCAATTTCTTGGATAGTATACCAATCTACATAGTACTTGTCCACATTGTTGGTGTTGTCATGCACCATCTAGTACAGCAACAGCAATAAAAACTTCTTGCAGATACACATTTACTAATGTGTCAGTAACCCCTGAGTTTGTTAATTTAAACACAATAATTTACCTGATTTCAAATATACTGTGGGTACAGCCCTACTTAGTGACAGTTATATGTTTATGAATCACTCTGTCATCTTGATTTGCCTTATTAGAACACACTGCTGCTCATTACCAAATCATTATACTGCCATTAGCACATACCATGCCTAAAAACATTACTTGGCCTGTCTGATTCACTAGGCTTGTTTTTTATGAATCACACACACCCTGTGCATGCTGCTCATCACAAACATTTGTTTACATGGTGCAGGAACATTTTCTGAATTGGGTCCATTGTTTACAGATGAAGTAGTAATATCAAGAATGCTAACTGTTTAGGGTTTCTCAGTACTAGATGAAAATCAAGATTTCATCCAAATCTATCAAAAGCTCTAGACTATGTACATTTAATGACAATTAGTAAGTGAAATTTACTTAGACTTCCTGTTAGCATTTCATCTGCATCAGAGATGTTCCAAAGAGCAGCTGATCAAGTAACTGAAAACATGTAAACTATTGTAAACAAAAATTATTACATTGATGACATTACTGAGGAATCAGACACAAAAAGAATGTAATAAGAGACTGACACAACTGCTAAACAAATCTAATAAATCTAGACAATAGTATTTCAAGTTAAATAAGAGCAATTGTAAGATCAGAGAAACAAGCCTAAAATATATGGGTCATATTCTAACATCAGAGTATCTGAAACTTGATTCAGGAAGTAAATGAGCAACTGAGCAAATGTCAAGGCTGGATACAGGCAGGCATTAAAGTCAAAGTCAAAGTAAACTTTATTGTCATTTAGAACTCCACACATGTAGCCTAAATGAAATTTCAGGCATCAGCTCAATTCTTGAGATTACAAATGAAATTGAAACAACACATACAAGCAGAGGAATAAACATAACTAACAAATACAATACTACTCCCAGTACACACAATAAAGAGCAGAGGCATTTACCAACACTCATAAATTAAAAGAATATCCTCCCGTGACTTAAATTAACTACCCTATTTAAAGTAATACAAAACACACCACATATTGAAATGCCTACGTTATTTGTCTAATATTGCACTTGAGTAGGTTAAATAATACTGACTATGGATATAATAAATATTTCACTTACTTGGAATATATGTAAGTATATATTGCACAAATAAAAAAAATTGACTTATTATTTGCCCAGACCCCCTGGGACTAGTGCCCGAGTTCAGAAGTCTAATCACTGTAGGCTAGAAACTGTTATTGAATCTTGTAGTCCTGCAGTGGATTGCATAGGTTTCTAGAAATTATGCAATATCATGTAAAGTTTATGCCTAAAATTTTTGAGATAACCATGCCTCTAAGGAGGCCGTCAGAATTAGACAAAGTATAAGAATGGAGTTAGAACAGAAAAGAGTTTTGAAATTCTGAAAAACTAGGTACAGGTGCTTCAACATTAACGTACTACAATGTGAATAAGTCAGTTGTGTTACATGTAGTTGTCAGTCAAAATGGTATAGGAGCTATGATCCTATAAAAATAAATTAGTTGCTTATGAGTCAAGAGTATTTATACTTGAGAACATTTATATATACCGAATAGAAATATGTTCATGTATAAAAGGAAATAAGATAAGCAACTGAGTATGGAAGAAAGGCATTTCACAGTTATATCTATGGTAAATAAGTTAAGAGTAGAAAGAGACCACAGACCTTTGCAAAGCATATTAAAGAAGTCCTTATATGAGACACCACAGGGATTGCAAAGGACATTAACAGACTTTCAATAATGAGCATTGTGAATGTTCTCATTATAGATATAAGAAAAATCTATATTTCTATTACACAAGAGGCCACTGTGCAAGATGAAATGAGAAGGAAATACAGTTAAATAGGTGAAATGACTGAACAGAAAGCTGAGTGAGAAGTTAAAGAGTGTGGGACATAGCATGTTGTAGTCTTCTGTAAGGAAAGCAAGTAGTGGAGTGTTGCAGAGACCAAATTGCAAATTTGTTTTGCAATTTTATTTGCGCATCTTAAGTGAAACAAAGGTCATAACTCTTCTTCTGTTTAAACTTTATTTGGTATCTATCTACCCCTAAGGCAATTATATAACAGGCTTTTTGATAATCTGAGAGTTTAAGAGCATCTGAGACTTTCTACTACTACTAAGCTGGCAAGCCCAAATAATAGTGAAACGTGTCTTTGCCTAGTGCAATCTGTCTTATTGGTCAGAGTTCATTATTAAAAAATGTATGCCATGTTACACTCAAGAGCCAGTGTCTGCTAAAACAATTTTATTTTATGGAAAATAGGCATACCTCTCTTGATGTCTTGATAAAAGAGGTTTACAACTATCTAATTATAGAAGGACCACAGAGTATAGTCAGAATATGCAAACATTTTATGCACACTGATTGTGTACAGCTTGTAGAGGAGGTAAGAAGAACAGGGACATAACATGAATGCATAGAAATCTGAATAGAGATAAGATTATATACCATATGAGGAAATAGTAGGCATGGGAGTTGAAAGGGGGTCCTGACTTGCATAGTAACAGTATTTGATTTAAGTCTGAAGTGAAGAGGAATGGTTTTCCTGAAAGGGTGTGGGTTCTGAGAAATGCACTACCAATGCAGTTGGAGAGGAGTTAAACCACAGATTCAATTAAAAAATTGTGATGGTAATATGTTATGTAGGGTCCATCTGACTGTGCATACAAGAACATATTCAAGCATACATCATGTAAACAACAGAGTACGTATTTGTAAAATAAGTTATTGTGTGCAATGATGTGGTAAAATTAATTTTAAAATGATCTATTTGTTTACTGTGGTTTTACTTTATACAAATAATGTTAAATTGATTTTTTTTTTGAGATGACTAATGGTTTTGTTTTCTTTCCCACTTTTTTTATTTCAGGAGTTGTTTTTGTTTTGAAGCATCACAAATGTGTGCAGTCCAGAAACATGCACTCTTCTGATAGAGGGACTACATTCAGGAGATTGGTGGGTGCTACAGTCTGAAGTTGGTGACAAGCTGGTGTACAACTGCAGAATTCCTGGTTGAGTGTGTGCGTGCGTGCGTGTGTGTGTGTGTGTGTGTGCGTGCGTGTGTTTAGTGTGTGTGTGTGTGTGTGTGTGTGTGTGTGTGTGTGTGTGTGTGTGTGTGTGTGTGTGTGCGTGTGTTTTGTGTGTGCGTGTGTTTGTGTGTGTGTGTGTGTGTGTGTGTGTGTGTGTGTGTGTGTGTGTGTGTGTGTGTATCTGTGTGTGTGTGTGTGTGTGTCTGTGTGTATGTGTACATCCATACTACTCTGATCATGATGTAATAACATCCTCAAGCCTTACGTTAACAGGTTATTCTTTAACAGTGCTTATTGAAAAGCAAACAACCATCAAAAGTGCAAAGTGATTCATATGTAATTGATCATAATGACAGGAATATTTATGGCATTCAGCTTTTATCACATTATGCTTTACTTTTATTTCATAAGTACTTTTTTTCTTATATATGTGATATAGCACATAAACTACATCAATATAATTAAAACTTGTGGAATTTCTATATTATCATTGGGTGTTTCTTAATTGTTCTTCTTTGGCAATTTTGTTTTCATGTCACCACACCTTTATGATGTGCAAAGCCATAAATCTAAAAAGCATATTCTAATTTGCATCATGTTGCGCAAATTGTACCCTTGGGTATTTTATACATTTTGTTTAATACTGCCAACATTTATTCTTTGATTCTTAATTTCATATGCTATGCTTATTCTACCTAATTCCAGGATTATAGCTACAAGCATGCATAAATAAGAAACAAGAATAATGTAATTCATAGCATGCTTAATTTCATGATAGTTGTCACTCCTTAGAAAAAAATAACATTAATAACAATACCATATACCACACATCTGTATATATTGTATCTACTAGACACAAATGGATTCACACCTTTTTGCTATTTATTTTTAGTTCTTAGAGGTTGTAAAGTGTTAGTGTAATACTGAGTACTGCATATCTCTGCTTTTTAAGCATGTCACTTTTGAATATGGAGTTTGACTTTACTTTCATGAATAGACCTGAGAAAAGCATTGCTCATGATGGAATGAAGTTCCATTTGTACAGCAGTAGGTTAACTGTTATTGCAAATATGATCTGTAACTCTTTGTTTTAGTATCTACATACCCAGGGTCAGTCATATTTAATTGCCTTTCACTTATTAATTACATCCTTGAAATGTTTCATAAAACCATCAACTAGAATATTATTAGGCTTCATCTATTCTGATACCGAACATCTTATGATGGCATCATTTCATTGTATTTGCCATTACTCCTGGAAATAATAAATGCAATAGCGTAGTGGTAGAGCCTTCGCACAAAGAGGAGGAATTCACGGTTCAACACCCGCCACTCCCCTCTCAATTTTCAGGGGCACAGGAAAATAATTTTCTTGGGTGGCGAAAGCCAGGGTACATATTTTGGCTAGGCTTGTATGGGCCCTAGGGCCAATAGCCTAGTACCTACCTATGAACCTATGAACCTATGAAATTAAATAAATGCTATAATATCTATTTTCTCCAAAGGCTTTTTCACTGTGCATAAAACAATGCAAGTTCAAATTTTGCTTGAATTCAAAGTGATAATTTTAATCAGGATTTCTATCATTGCCCATGCATGGGGTGAACTGTATATCTTAATATGATTAACACAAAAGTTGCTGAGTCTCACAAAAAGGAGAATTTTCCATACAACTTCACTCAAAAACAGTAGAGTTTTGTCTTCCTTCACATTTACACTAGTGTGGCTACAACCACTGAAAACTACTTTCTCAGCTTTCTGTCACTTATGCAAATGACACTAGTTCAAATTCCTCTTGAATTAAAAAAAAAACGTTGAAGTCATCTTTTGTATGGACAGTAAAGCCCTCTACACCACTCTCATGTGAAGCGTTTTACCCTGTGCTCCCTTGCTTAATATAATCAACCCCGAGGCTGTTACACCTCAGAGAATGGAACCTTACCCTTGCTGTACCTTTATTAAAAAGAAGTGCAATTTTGCCCTAGTAACATTTGCCCTAGTAACATTTGTACCCACTGTGTACTACTTTTCCTGTATAATTCTATTTTATTGATATGAATCTCCATAAAAGATCAACAAAAATAATTCATGGATCGTAATTCTGATCATTCACAATTATATTCCCTGCCACCTACTTTCTGAAATTCTCTGCAATAATTTCATAGCCTGGAATACCCTTTAGTCCGGTATCCACAAAGCTTTGGAGAAACATGTAACCCACTTCTATTTTTTATTATATAGTTCATGAATGGATATTCATAACTGCTTCACCTCATATTCATCACACTGCTGGATATAACAGTGGAAGCCTTTTTCATGGCTCTGATATTTAATTTTATTTTCTGATTTTAGCTCTTGCACCCGTTAGATTTTGCTGTATAGCAAAGCAACATTATAACAAAACTATGCAGAAAAAGGGAAAAGGTTTGTCTGATAGTGTAAAATACTTTTCCAAAAAACATTCCCATGGCCAGTTATTCTATAGTATGAATACTTTATAATCTTGATGAAGTTCACCCTGCAATATTCTTCCCCCATAAAGTACACTTTGTAACTAGTCTCAGTCCTCTACAAACTGACAAGTCTTAAGTGTGGTAGCGTCCTTTCCTCCATGTTGTTCAAGATTTGTAGTCCTGGGTTAATTAGTTTGTTTTATCTTGTGACTTTGTTTTGTTTGCTTGAGAATTTTACCTTGATTTTATTTAAGCAGTCACTTTTCTTATTTTGTGAGTTCCTTGATTCCTGGAAACACACTGTTTCTGGTCTATTCATTTCCACCTTGTTTGGATCAATTCCCTTAGTATGAGGAAACCCTAAGTTACTTTTTCAGAAACATAGTTTTACAAATAAATGCATTTCTTCCAAAGGTTTATTTTGAACTGAACATAATTCAAGCTGTTGAATTCCTGTTTATATTCAAGAGAGACTCAAACACAGGAAAGAAAAAACACTATTCCATCGTGCAGCTGAACAAAAAATCATACACTATACACTAAGGACTGCCGCATCCATGAGACAAAGCAGCTACTTATTTGTTTTGCCCAAAGGAAAAAGTGCAGCCAAGAGGTACAGATGTGACTTAAGGGTTGGCTGACTGCACTATATTTTATTAAATTAAGCATGGCAAAAGTTGCCAAACCATATTGTAACCCACAAGAGGCATAGACACTTCTGTCTATGTTATTAAAGGAAGTACTAGTGGGTATCTGTGCTGCCACTTGTTTGCAACATTACCCATAATTCCAACAAGCACTAGAGTTTAAACAAGGCTTACAAAAGCAGTACATAATTTAAAAAGCTGTGTGACACTGCCTCCCTGATGTTACTTTAAACCATTTCTCATGCCACCGACACTTCTTTTAGTGCATGAAAATCAATTTATGTATGTTTTACTCAATGACTGATGTATTTCTTAACGCAAATATACACTTTTTATGATGTCAAATAATTTTGAAGGCATTTTAAATCCCTTAACTCCTGTAATCTTTCTTCCAGGCTAGACTGTATCTACTTTTCTGCAACCTAGATGAAGAACTTACCCACAGACAGCAAACATGCAAAACAAATGCCTCCAATTTCTATCTATCTATCTGTCTATCTATCTATCTATCTGTCTATATATAGGCATGTTTAAACTAAGTACTTTTGAAGTGTAGATTGCCTTGATGACATGCTGATATTTGGAAGGAAATGAGAACATAAATATGTATCTTTTGAGATAAAAGTAATCAAACAACTTTAACCATATTCATAAACACATGCAGAAATGTTGGAAACAATGTCAGATGCAGGCTGCATGGATATTAAAGGCCTTAAATCTAACACATACACCAAGGGTGAGAGCAGAGGTGTGAGAGTGTGCCCACGGTAGGGCAGCTGCCACACTGATTGCATAGAGTTTAAAGGACAGAAGAAAGAAGGGAAAGCTGCAGCTATTAATGAGTAATGATGGCAAAAAATGGGGTAGCAGAGAACAGATCCAGGGCAGGGGGGGTTGCTAACTTTTATAGGGCATTGCATATGACAAGAGTTAGGATAGGGTAGATTGCTGGAGGGGGATACAATGGGAAGGACCACATCTAGAATAAGATGCTTGGCTAATATTAGAGGAAGTTATAATATAGGGTTAAGTGTTCAAAGCCACTGAACAAATGAAAAGTGTCTAGCCATTTGGGGATGATAGTTTCCTTGCCATATTTCACAAATTAGTAGAGAATTGCTGCCTGGATGATCTGGCTAACCAGGGAATTTAATAGTGTATCCCAAGAAGGGGCTGTCCCCAACAGGAGAATAGGCCATAGTGGTGGCACTGTCAAAGGAAAGGTGGGAAAAGGTCAGCTCCAACCTGTTGAGGAAGAAGCAAGTAGTGCTTGTTAAAAGAAGGATTTCAGAAGATCACTGGCATTTTTTTAACTTATTTCTTTCCTCTAAGGAGGAACAAATCCACAATACATTGAATAAAGTTCGGGTTGACATTAAAATGTGATTCATTTAGTTGAGGGTTCTAGAGAGTGTGGTCGCTGGTTGTAGGTTTTTTACTAGAGTCATGACATTGAATAGTGCTCCTAAACAAATGGTGGCTACATGGGTAGTGAGAGTTGAGACAGGGTCCAAACAGGAATGTCATTTGGCTCTCTTAGTGCTCCAATTGTTAGTAAAAGGGTTAGCTCAAAGGCCTGGGCAGAGACAGGCAGACACATTCAAAGAGGAAACTAAGAGTTTTAAATAGCTTTAATTTATTTGCAGATGACTACATGGACATGCCAGCAGATTTAAGGAAGAATTTCTGAAGAATCTTATGGAAAGGAAACTGTCCTCCCATTTCATAAAGAATATTTATTGGTGATTCCTGTATGCTGGTGAAAGCTTCAGGGATCGAGCCCCCCCCCCCCCCTTTATAATCCAAGAGGGCTAAATACTTGGTGTAAGCAATCATGTCAGAATTTCATGGACAAATAAAAAGAACTAGACAGAAATGGAAGACAAGTTATAGAGGTACTTGACAGATACGTAGGAAGGATGAGTTCCTTGATGGATGTACAGGAAAAAGATGATAATCCACATGTTCTGTCTTTGTTAAAACACTTCTGAACCAAACTGGTATTTGGATGTATGAAACAAGTACAAGGTCTTAGCCTACAGTTTACATGGAAAGAAAAAGGGACCAGGATTGGGCAGACAAAGATGATAGACCAGAGCCCTGGGGGATGTCAGACTTCTGCTATTATAGAGTGGTGGAGAACATACCTCTCAACTGTACAGATTTTCACAGAATATCCAGATTTTTGCCTTATATTTTTGATCTGGTTTTCATAAAATTGTGGCTTTCTGGCAAATTAGTGGCAAATCATTAAAGATTGAAGTTAGAAAATAATGACAGACATTAGAATTTTAGACTTCATACCCTTCAGAAAATTCATGGTAATGTAAAACCTGTTATTCTATCAACTTTCTAAGTTTGTAAGAGCAATATGTAAAAATTGTCCATATTTGTACCATTTGTTCGTGGCTTTGTCCAGATTTCTTACTCTAAGAGGTTGAGAAGTATGGTGGAGAATATAATTAATAGTATTGGAATGGGTCAGTGGGCCTGACCTCCTATGGTGAGTTGTATGGGAAGTAGGAATGGAAAAAAGTGGGTATGTTTAACCCATGTAGTCTCTAAGACATCATGGAAAGTTTCAGATAACATGGTGCATGGAACATTGAAACAGAGAGTAATGTCAGATGAATGAGATAAGAGGGAATAGAGGGATAACAAGATAGTCAGGATTTAGAAAGTGGGAGATAAATGTAGTGCATGACTGTAAGGAGGGAAAGGGATGATGCAGGGGTTTTGACAGTCTGAAGAAGAATTTTGACAATCTGAGAAAGGTGGTTGGACAAGAGGGACGTAAGATGAGAGAGTGATAGCAGAAGATGAGGAAGTGATGAGGTAGGCAAAGAGTTCACAAGACAGAGGTCTGCTGGATACATGGTGGAACTCTGAACTTACCAAATGAAAGCAGAAATGGAGTAATCTATAAAGACTTGTGTAGGATATATTCAGAGGAGGCCTTCCAGAGGTTGAAGAAATCATGGAGGGAAGTATGGAAGGGTTGGGAAGATGATTATGAATGACATGAAGTCTGAAAGCTGTTTCATGAAATTTAGACAGTGAGGCCAGTGTATGACATCCACTTAAGATGGCCCTATGTATCCCCAAGTAATCTGAATAGAAGGATGGTAGCTGCAGTAGCAGGTGATGCATTGAAGAGAGAGCAGGAAAATTACGTAGGTAGTGGTTGTATGAGAAGCTGACTGGGCTCTGAAAGACAAGGGACAAAGTATTTAAATCATCATCATCATCATTATCCCTGTTTTCCCCATTTTATACATGGGGTTGGGGTGTTGAGTCAGCTGTCACCATCACTGTCTATTCAGGGCCACTCTCCTGCCTTCTTTGACACTCATGCCTGACTGTCAAAGATCTTCTCTCACACAATACAGCCACCTCTTTGGTGGGTGCCCTAGTTTCCTCTTGCCTTCTTCCTGTCTTTCCCAAATCGTCTACACCAGATTGTCTTCTGCTTTTCTGCACATGTGCCCAAACCACCATAATCTGTTCACTTTTTACCTTTTCTGCAAATGGAGTTGCTTTGTTTTTTGCTCTTATGTCCTTATTTTTGTCTATCCCCCAGTGTGCATCCTGCCAACCATCTCAGGCACTTGATTTCCATCACCTCTAGCTTCCTCATCTGCTCTACCTTTACTGCCCAGGTTTCTGTACCATACAGTAGTACTGGTCACACCACTGTTTTGTATACCTTACTTTTCAGCTTCTTTGGCATTCTTCTGCCATACACTACACCTGACACTCTGCACCATCCAGCAGTACTGGTTGCACCACTGTTTTGTATACCTTACTTTTCAACTTCTTTGGCATTCTTCTATCATACATCACCTCTGACACTCTGTACCAGTTAACTGCAGACCCCCTCAACCACCCCTCCCATATACTTGAAGCTGTTAAACTGTTCTACTGTTTTCCCCTTCTATCTCAGTTCTCAGCTTCCATGCCAGATTGACAACATTAGTCAACATGACCAAATCACCTAGAGCTATATTTACACTGCCAAGTGGCTAGACCTGCCACAATGCAGAGTCTGTGATCCATGTTCTCCTGTGATAAGGATACTGTGCACCACATTACATGCCCAAAGTGGTTGCTTTATACAGCTCTTTCCCCCTATAGGGCACCATGTAGAGCCTGTGCTGCTCAACATGCAAACTCAAACAGACATTGTTGGTGGTCAGGATTGAACCTTGTATCTTATGCATGGGAGGCAAAGATCTTAACCATTATGCCAGCTGGTACACTTGACAAAGGATTTAAAGCATTTTATGAAAGGCAAATCCTTCATGGATTGATACTGTTTGTGTATGATGTCATTCAAAATGTGAAGGTCTAAACCTGGGATGATAGATTCTAAATGGTGGTAATAGTAGGATGATTAAAAAAATGAGAGTAGAACTCAGGAAAATTGAGCTAGGACTGTCAATATAGAGACCCAGAAGTTTAATCATGGCCATGGAAAGTAATGAATTATATTAACAGGGGGCTATAGAAGGCAGAAAACTAGGGGAAAGTGGAAATTATTTATGATAAGGCTTGAGAAAAGATATAGCAAAAGGTGAATGGAGAACTTCTCTGGTCGTGGTGTAACTGACAGAGAGGGAAGAAGGAAATCCTGAGTTTACTGTAACTGCTGAATTGGTGCAACTCCTTCCATGGGGGGGGGGGGGGGGTTCTGCCTCTAACATCATTGTGCATGCCCAATAACATGACTAGGACTTGGCATGCAGTGGACATCAGTGAAGTTGTGTCTGTCATTTCCATGAGTGATGTAATCTATCAAGACAGCCCTGTCCCACTTGAAGCCAGCACTCCATGGAGTCTCTGATTTCCAGTGGGGATTCATCCACAGAAACATGTGCTTTTGGCAAGCACCCCTGCACCCCCCTTCTAAGGAGAAGAAAGCTAGAAAGTCTACATCACTGTTCTCACCTTCCAAGCCAGCTCTTGGTGTAACTTGACAACTTGTTTTTGAAACAAATACATAACTCTGTTATATCATTTTGTAGCTCTTTAATAAGAAGTTCAGGGAATGCCATAGTATGGTTACCACTCCAGTATATAAGGTACATGAATTTAAACATGTTCCTTAGGTACAGGCATCTTCCTGAACCACATTTCATGAATGGCAGGGCCAGTAACCCTTGGGAGGCATATGCTTGTTTTAGTGGAGCCCCAAGTTCATAGGTTCATAGGTTCATAGGTAGATACTAGGCTATCTGCCCGAAGGCATTTATAAGCCTAGCCGGAATGTGTTGGCTTTCACCATTCCCTTTGATTAGTTCTCTGTGCCTCTGTCCAGCAGAGCCATTGAAGTGATCCCCAGGGTAAACTTTCTGTTTCCAATCCACTCATCAAGGTTTCTCTTGAAGAGGGTTAGCGAGGAGCTCTACCTAATGTAGATTGGAATATTGTTCCAGAGCGTGGGAAGTCTCTGGGACAGGAATCCATCCATCCAGCACATCCTATTTATTGTTGTGGTAAGGTTTAGATCTCTAGAGCATGTGGTTTGAGGGGGTATGGTTTTCTTTAGGTGGAGCATGTCCATCAATTCTGGGTTGGACATGGCCTGGTATGCCAGGCAGAGATCACCTCTGAGTAGGCAGTATGCAACCGAGTACAACTGGAGTTTCTTCAGCTGAGTTGCATGGGGCATCTGTTTGAGGCCAGTGATCCTCTTGGTGAGGCACTTCTGTGGTCTTTCCAGCTGTTGCAGGTGTCTTGTAAGGTACATCCCAAATGGGGCGTTGCACTCTATGATGGGTCTGATGAGTGATGCGTAGATGGGCACAATTACCTCTTTTGATCTGGATGCAAACCCTTTTGTGATTAGGTGGGCCACATCAAAGGATTTTCTAAGTACTTTGGCAATGTGATTATCAAAGGAGAGGTTACTATTTACTTGGGTCCCCAGATCCCTTATTACGTCTTCCGTATTTAGGGGGCTACCACCTATGTGGTAGTTTGTGGGTACTTTGTATTTTCCAAAGGGGATGACTATGCACTTTTTGGCATTTAGCTTGAGCCGATGGTTTTGACACCAGGTATATGTCTCAGTGAGACTCTTTTGGAGGATGTCTGTGTCCACTGGAGAGTCAATTATAGCCCCTAGTTTGCAGTCGTCTGCAAACTTGGTCAGCCATAGTCCTTCTGTGCTTACCTGTACCTCTGAGAATTATATGTCAAACAGGAGGGGTCCTAGGACTGAGCCCTGGGGAACGCCACTTGTAACCGGTTTAGAGTCAGACCTAGCTCCCGCAACTCTTACCATGTGAGTTCTGTCCGTGAGCCAGTTGGCAACCCATCTCGTGATGTAGGGGTTTATGTTCTGGCTGGTGAGATTGTCTATAATACTTGAATGGGGAATGGTGCCAAAGGCCTTTGTGAGGTCTAGGTACACTGTGTGGACCACCTTTCCCTCATCTAAAGCCTTGGTAACTGTCTCAAAAGAAGTCCACCAGGTTTAGGAGGCATGATCTGCCCTTAACAAAGCTGAACTGGGTAGGGTCCAGTGTTTGGAGGTTCCCAATGTTTCTGTTTATGAGATCCATGATGATGTGCTCCATAGCATTGCAGACCAAGCTAGTCAGGCTTATGGGGTGATAGTTCCCGGGGTCTGTTGTGGCTCCACCTTTGTGGAGCGGAATAACCGTTGCTGTGTGCCACTCTATGGGCATGTAGCCTGTGGAGAGGCTGAGTTTGAACAGTGTGTTTAGGTGAGGGGTTAGTTCATCTTTGAGCTCATGTAGGACGCAGCCTGGGACACCGTCCGGTCCCATTGATGTTGCGTGTTTGGCTTTGGAGAGGGCTGTCTGTGATTTCAGGGGCACTGCATTCTTCTGGTATGGTTATGGGCCCTTTTGGGGGTGAGAGGGGGGTGAAGTTTGCACTGAACCTGTCTGCCAGGACGTTGGCGATATTGGTTGGTTCAGTGTATTTTGTGCAATTCTGCACTAACTCCTAGCAGATATGAGAATTACCACTTAGATGCTTGACATAGCTAAAGAATGCCTTGTAGTTATCTTTGGAGTCCTTGTCAATTTTTCTTTCGAAGCTAGCCTTGGATGATTTTATGAGGGATCGTAGTTTCTTGCTGATACTGATCAGGGATGTCTTCCCTTCTTGAGATTTTACTCTTTTCTGTACTAGATTCCTCCTTCTGTTGTTTAGCTTGTTTATGGCAGGAGTCCACCAGACTGGTTTCCTTTTCTTGGAGGAGTGAGTCTTGTTTTTTCTTGGGATAGCATGATCCATGTAGGTGCCTGTAGAGTGCATTAGTAAAGGATTTTGCAGCTTGGACAGTGCTATCCTTTGGCATGGGGGCTTTGAAACTTTCCACCTCAGTCTTAAGTAACGTGAAGTTTGCTTTTGAAAAGTTTTTCATGGCGGTTTCTTTGACCGGAGGTGGGGGCTGAATGTGGATATCCAGAGTGATTAGTTTATGGTCAGATCTAACCAGTGAGGGGTTGACCTCCGGTGTGGAACACCAGTCGCCCATGTTGGTGATGACTAGGTCCAATATGTTGTCACCTCTGGTGGGGGTGCTGACCAGTTGATCCAGGGCATTTGAGTTTATAAATTCTAGGAAATGTTGGGCAAGGGAGTTAGTACCCGAGTAGTTCTCCCAGTTAATGTTTGGGTAATTGAAATCACCCAATATCAGGGTATTTCGTAGGACCTTTATGTTTCCCACTGTTTCCAGAAATGCGGAATGGGGGTCCTGGGACATGGTGGGTGATCTGTAGCAAGCTACAATTTGAATTTCAGTTTTGCCCATTGTTAGTTGCACCTGGATGATCACTGAAGCATCGTGCTGTGCCACTAACCTGGAGGTGTGGGTATCCTTGATGAATATGGATACGCCCTCGCCTTTTGTATTTCAGTCCAGGTGTTGTGGCCGAAATGTATGGTATGAGTTGTAGCCTAGTAGTGCTGGGGTGCTCTCTGGAGCCTTAAACCAGGTTTCTGTTACTGCACATATATCGATTTTCTCCATATTAAGGAGTGCCTTGAGTGCGTGTATTCTGAGGTTTAAACTTCTGGCATTGAGTAGCATTACCCCCAGTTTTTTGTTACTTGTGCTATTTATGGTGGTGGGTTTGTCTTTTGAGCCTTGCTTAAAAAAGGCAATATGGGGGTGGCAAGACCCTAGGCCAGTATTTGAAAGCCTAAGGGTGACAGGTGCAAGCCGTCTCTAGCGAAGCAGCGTGGCTTGTCGAGCATGTCATCCCAGGCTGACAGACACTGGATCCCTTTTGAATGACACCAGAAGCCTAGCCAATTGTTGAAATTGATCATTTTTTCGTTATACCGTGGTATCATTCTTGGTGAGGCAGGATGCTACTCAGGATCAGAGAGCTCCTCCATGTCTCTTTTCATGTAGTCCAGGGAGGTACAGCTCAGATCATTCACACCAACATGGACAATGACAGAGTCGTATTTGCACTTGTTCTGGAGTGACCTGAGTGCTTGTGTTATGTGGCGGATCCTAGCACCTGACAGGCAGCTAACAGTAACCTTCTCCTTGTTCAGCCTAGTGAGTGGGACGTCAGTGTGCCTGACTATAGAGTCACCTATTACTAGTGTGGTAGGTATGTTATTTTGACTTAAGGGCTGTGATTGCGTGGCACACTGGTTTTGTGAAGTATGTGTTTCATAGTTTGTGCTGGGGGTGGAAGTTGCTTGGATGTCTGCTTTGGAGGTCTCTGTTGCAGATTTTTATTTAGAGCCTCCGAATATGTTTTCATGTATTTATGTGTGTTTTTTGCCGGTGCTGGTTTCATAGGTCTATGTGAGACTGGTGGCGTGATGCAAGTCTTAAAATGCTAACTATTAGCACAGATTTATATTGATAACTATTAGCACAGATTTATATTGATAACTATTAGCACTGATTTATATTGATAAGCATAAATGCAGTTTGATAATAGTCAATGAATGTGCACATCTAATTGAAAATCAGCAGTAGAATATTACTGTACTAAGTAAAAGGTTTTGTCATTTTGTTTGCACATATGTACTTAGGGTCTTTTAATATGGTGCAGACCAAAACTATATTTCTGACATGAAGGCAAGGCTCAAAGATTTTTTATGTCATGTGAGATAGGATTTCATTTGAAGACACCAAGAACTTGTGCTCTAAAAGACTGAATACTTAAACACATTGCTGAGTATAGTAGCTCATCCAAATTATCTCTATTATATACTGAACACTTTAGTAAAAAACTCATATATTACACTGTGTATGAACAGACAAATATATTTGCAAAGGTGAATAAATATATTTGTTTTCAAAATCACTACATGTTTGGAAATACTCTGTAGAATGTGTTCCAACTTTCTCCACCAGGAATTTGCTTACTGTCAGGCATCATTGAAGAAATCTGCAAGCTTTGGATCCAGAAATCCAGGTTATTCTCCACAATGAGCAGAATTGCCCAAAAACCTGACAACATATGGAGCTGATTCCAAAAAGTCAGTAAATTACTTTCTCTGGTGTAAATCCTATCTATAAATACTGAGAGCAGGTTTTTTGGAATGTGGCCCATGGTGTACACTATTTCTTCATGTTGTTGATGAGAAAGAACCTATGGTATTAAACATTTACTTTTCTTAAAATGGAGAAAAAAAAACAGCAGGAAGTATAAAAAGATCAGGGCTTACTTTAAGCCAGAAAAGAACTCATCATTTATTAACCAAATTTTCTTTACAAATGCACAGGGTCCTACCAAGACTACAAAATACCAATGCTACTGAGTGAAAGAATCAGGCCAAAAACATACAGAACAGTTAATGGTAGAGGAAAGTAGTAGACAAGAGGCCTTTTTAAGACAAATAAGTCTGATCTTATTGAAAGCTAAAGAACTATGTAGAACAAGTGAATTATTAGGATATAGTTAAACAAGTTAGTTGATGAACAGAGGCTTTAAGGATAAAATATGAGTCAAACAAAAAGACAAAAACAAGCAATACAGAGAGACATCATATTAACAATAATGTAGACAAGAAAAATAGCCATGAGGTGTGTAGAAAAATGATGCAGAAAAAAATTCAAGATGAATGCAGAGGTGTTGCAATAAGCACGACAGAAAACATTTTCTTACTTTCATACAATTTCTTATGATCTGTGGTAAAAAGAAACATTTTGCAAAGATGTGTCAAAGGAAAGACAAGAGTTCCAAAGAACACGCATGTTGTTAAAGACAAAGTTGAAGATGAACTACTTGTTGGTGCTATTAAAGTGAAAAGAGCTGATGCAGTGAAACACAAAAATACATCAGAAAAATGAGACGAGAGACCAAAACAGAAAGTATCGTTTAAGATTAATAACCAAAATATTGAATTTAACTTATAAACAAGTAAAGAGACAAATGTTAAGTCTAAAAATTATTTTGAAGCACTGAGTTTTAAAACACTAGAAAGACAACTGTATACAAACTGTTAATATATTTAGAGCACCAAGGAAAACCATTAGGTCATAAATACTGACATGAATATCAAAATAAGAAGTAAAGGATCCTGTTTCAAACTACTGTATGCATATAAAATTATTATCCTAATAGTTTGGGTAGATTTAGCTGATGAGAAGGTAGGGATAGTAAATTAAATTCATAATGTGATGTAAATAGAAATGTGTTTGTGTACACTGTTTCTGAGCAGTCAAAATTGCCGGGTCATCTTGAATACAGTACAGAACCATAAAGGGTTCCAAATGGAGAGATGATGAAATCAGCAAGAAAAGGAGAGAAGTATTGCTGGAAATGAAGTAATCCTCAAGTCTTGATGAGTACCAACATGTGAGGCGACCAAGTTTTCACAAAATGTCTCCAAGATGACAGTGATGTATAGATCATATATTATGGAGAGAGGTAGATTAAAAAATAAAAAAGGCAGCTGGATGCAAAAGTCGCAGGATAAAAAAGTGTCTAATCCTGGTGTGCACACCGATACCAGGACTGGAAAAATGGTGGTGTAGAATCATCAAGACATGGAAACATTCCTACAATGGGGTTAGGTCAGGCTCAATGGTAGGATACCCCCCCCCCCCGCTCGGTTGTAGAAGGAAGCAGTGGTACACAAAAATCACAAAAACTGATAGACTAAAAAAAAAGCCATTAAGATGACATAGTGGACTATTGAGGATAAGGAAAAAAAATATATATTACTACTATGCAAGAAGCTCAGAATTTCCAGATAGAAGATATACAAAAAGATTAAGAGAGAAATTAGAAGAAAGAAAAATACTTGCACAAGAAAAACTATCAAAAGCTGTACATGCATATTTGCATTCATTAATACTACAGATCCATGAAAAACATTACATAGACAAATATACATTGGGGCATCTGGAAAAAAGAAGTGGCAGAGGAAGTTTGAAAATATAAAGAACACAATAAAGAGATTTATGAAAGGTATCAAAAAGAAGTATGGACATGGGAAAGAAAAAGAGATCTGATATGGTACAACATTTATGCAAAGGAGAAAGCCAAAGTAATCAATACAAAAACAAGTCCAAAGATATCTGAAGAAAAATATAGATAAAGGCTCTGTGATATAGAAAGTTTCACAATACAAAAACATAAGGACATACAGAGGGGTGTAGAACAGAAGACTAGGAAGACAGAAGTTAAACAAATAGAAACTGAAGTTATGGAATACTTGCAAAGTGAAGGATTTAGTGGAGAAAGTCAAAAACGGTATGTCACAGTATGATAGAACAATGCTTCCTAAAATTAACAAGAAACATGTGGAGCAGGAGACATCTAAAGAAGAAATAGGGATATGGGAAAGAAAAATAGATTTGATATAGTGCAATATTTATGTAAAAGAGAAAGCAAAACTTATCAGTATAAAAAATCAGAACCAAAGATATTTGAAGAGAAATACAGTCAAAGGCACCCAGCTATGGAAAATTTCACAATAAATAAATAAATAAATAAAATAAAAAAACAAGGATGGAAAGAAGAAAAGAGTATTAGTAATGGAGAAGTTAAAGAAATAGAAACTGAAATTATGGATCACCTGTGAAGTGAAGGATTTCATTTAGAAAATCCATCTTAGGTAATGTCACAGCATGATAGAACAATGAGTCCCCAAACTAAGGAGAAACAGCTGGAGTGGGAAGCATCTGATCACTGATGTTGCTCTGAAGTCTTTAGCAGGAAACCAGTACAAAAGTTTAGTTGGAATTGAACAGCAAGGGCAGAAACAGGAAACAGTGGCAACTCTGACACAGGCAATGTTGTGGAGTGATGGGCCAATGACCTCCCATATGAAGGAGCAACAGATGACACAGGATGCAACTGAAGAGGATATGTCACAGGAAGCCATTTTAGAACTTTATGTAGCATGCTCACAGGAAATAGAGAGCAAAGAATGTGCCCTCAGTTTTGATGAAAATGATCTAAGGGAAGAGTTGCTTAATTTAATAGAGATGGATCGACATATTAAGTTTGATGAAAGAAATAGATTACAGAAAGTAAATAAGACCCAAAATGTTAGAAGTCTGACAAAACAGATGAACACAGAAATCAGGAATATTAACAGAAATTCATGTGATGTAACAGAAGTGAATAAAATATATTACTGTACAGCTAAACTAATAACAGATAAAGCCTTACAACAAAAATACAGAGCAATAAGGGAAAGGAAGGGAAGAAATAAAATGTGATTATGGAAGCATTGAATAAATAAAACTATGAAGCAATTACGACCAGAAGTGTCACTGTTAGAAGAATGTAGAAGAGGGAACAGATCAACAAAAATACTTAGAAAAATAGATGTGACCAAAGCAGCAAATGGTATCAGAACAGACCAGGATCTATTATATCCTATTGCAAAAGATATTGGCATAGACAGAAAAATCACAAAAGGTATACAGATAAATATAAAGGAAAAGTACAAAATAAGCAATTCATTGATGTTCCAAACAAAGTTTTATAGAGAACTAGGAAACAAAGCAAAAGGAATAAAAACACTGCCAAAAAAAAAAAAAGAAACATACACATTTTGGAGAAATGTTTATGAATACCCTGCAGAACATAACAAAGATTCTGAATGGATAGAAAATTAAAAGGAACAGTAAGGAATTCAATAGCACAGGATATGACATGGGCCAGAGAAATTGACACAAAATTAAGAAAAGCTCTTAACTGGAAAAACCCAGGCAGAGATGCAGTACCTAACTTCTGGATAAAAGTATTAACATCTTTACACAAAGATTTGGCCCTGAGTAACAACTACTTATATGCACATTGTGAACAGACACCAACCAGGTTAACGATAGGAAAAATGACACTCCTCTTTAAGAGTGAACCTGTAAGCCATCTAAAAACTGTAGACCAATTACTTGCCTTCTGATGATGTACAAACTATATATTGGAATTGATGTAGACAGAGTTTATAGTCATTTAAAAGAAAATTCAATCATGGAAATGGAACAAAAGGGTAACAAAAGAAAATTATATGGAAGAATGGATCATTTGTTGCTAAATAAAGCTATAATGGATAATTGTAAAAAGGGGAAGAATTTAAGTATGGCATGGATAGATTATAAACAATTATTTGACAGCATTACACATTCAGGGTAAAGGAGTGTTTACAGTTATATAGGATACAACCGACATTGATTGATTACATTTCAGTGACCATGAAACAGTGGCAAACAACTTTTCAATTAAGCCATGAAAAGGGCAAATTATTATCCCAGGGATAAAAAAATTCAAAGGGGGAAATTCCAGGGTGATTCTTTGTCACAACTTTTCTATTACCTTACCCTTAACCTATTAAGATGTTTACGTAACATATTATGGGCAGTATTCATAGCTGCTTGCACAAATGTGATGGGGTGTCTCCTGATAATTAAGAATGACCATAGCAAAAGCAAGATTCATAGAGGCCATTTATGCTAATGTACATGGCCTAAAAATAATAAGATGCAAAGGAAAAGTGTTATAAAGTGCAGTATGCTAATGAGATGATTTTGCAATTTATAGTCCAACATTCCTGCAGTACACACATCCATTGTTATATGTGAAGCTTCACCTTTGATACTGGAGTTGCAATCCACAAACTTGTTTGCCCGAGTATGCACAAGCATTTTCTTGACACACAAATTAATTATCTCCCCCAGCAACCTCTTCATTAGTTTGTATTAAACATGCACAAGCACTAAAATGACACAATAAATTATTTTGCCTAGCGATCACCTCAGCAGTCTTACCATGTACGCACAGGTACTTACCTGACACAGAAATTAATTATTTCCTCCAACAACCCCTTCAGTAATATTTTCTAGTATGAACAAGCACTAAAATAAAACATTTCACCCAAGAAACCCCTTCAGTAATATTTCTTAGTATGCACAAACACTAAAATAAAACATTTCACCCAAGCAACCCCTTCAGTAACATGCCCTGGTAAGCACAAGCATTTCTCACAAGTGACCTCTTCAGTAACATTCTCCGGTATGTACAAGCACCAAAATGAATCATTCACCCAAACAATCCCTTCAGTAACATATTTAGGTATGCATAAGCACTAAAGTAAAACATTTCACCCAAGTGACCCCTTCAGAAATATGTCTAGGTATGCGCAAGCACTAAAGTAAAACATTTCACCCAAGTGACCCCTTCAGTAATATGCCCAGGTATGCAAAAGCACTAAAATAAAACATTTCACCCAAGTGACCTCTTCAGTAATATGCCCAGGTATGCAAAAGCACTAAAATAAAACATTTCACCCAAGCCACCCCTTCAGTAACACGCCCCAGTATGCATGAGCAGTAAAATAATCTTTTCACCCAAGTGGCCCCTTCAGTAACATTTTCTAGTATGTACAACCACTAAAATAAAACATTTCACTCACATAAACCCTTCAGTAACCTTCCCTGGTAAGCACAAGCACAAAAATGAAGCATTCACCCAAATGACGCCCTCGGTAATGTGTCCAGGTAGGCACAAGCACTGAAATAAAACATATCACCCAAATGACCTCTTCAGTAATATGTCCAGTTATGCAGACACACAAAAATAAAACATTTCACCCATGCAACCCCTTCATTTATATGTCCAGGTATGCACAAGCAATAAAATAAAATATTTCACCCAAGCATCCCCTCCAGCAAAAATGTCCAGGTGTGCAGAAGCACCAACTCAGCTTTCATCGCCTCTCTGTATTCTGACTGAAACCTAATGTTTTCTGACATAACTCCAGGGAGATTTACACACATTGTATGCAAATGAGTTCATTATAGATTCATGTCTATGACTCAAACTCATATGCGTATGTGTAAACCCCCTAAACAGCATAGTAGCCGTTCTCCTACTGGTTATGCGTAAATCACATTATGCATTTCTGATAGGGGGGCATGTTCACAAAAAGGTTCCCTGAATTTCTGCAGTCATCTGACAGTTGGGGATTTGCATTACCACATAACGCTACTCTTCTCAGATCACTGCTATGAATATGTAAAGCACCGGACTATGAATACTGCCTTATGACTTGGCTACAATTTGGCTCCCAGAAAACAAACTTGCTTAAAGATTTCTTATCTACTTTTTGTGGATAACTTAAAACTATAAAGTTCATCAGATAAGGATGTGAAAGCACAGCTAAAAGTGGTTAAAACTTTCTTAGATAATATAAAAATGGCATTTGGTCTTCATAAATGTGCAAAAGCAACATTTTAAACAGGAAAAGTTGAAGTACCAAGAACATATCAATCTAGGAAAGGAATGTGATATAAAAGAACTTGAGCAGGAAGGAGTGTATATAACTATTTGAGAATTGACGAAGGATCAGCAATAAAGCATAAACAAATGTGAATAAAACTGAGTAAGGAATAATTCAGAAGACTAAAGCTAGTACTGAAAACACCCTTGACATCTAGGAATAAAGTCCAAGGCTATAAACAGATTTGGTCTTCCTGTTTTGACTTACAGCTATGATGTGATTGACTGTCCCCAAAAGGTAATAGATTAACTGGACAGAAAAACAAGAAAAATGCTTCATGCTTATCAAATGATATATACAAATCACTGTATACTGTGAAGTCCTCCCTCTGGGCCTGAAATCAGGGAACCTGAATCCTCACCACTGACACTGGAGAGGGATGATTACTTGGAATACAAATAGATACACTCAGTATTTCTGGATGCAGACCTCTCTGCATCAAGCACAATTTCCCTTAAGAGCACACAGGGAACACACTCAGCCTGTGGTCTGGGTAATTCTCTGTCTCTCCACAGGTCCCGAGTTAGGCTCCCCACTGGCAAAGCTGTAGGGTTAGGTCCTCAACCAAGTGTCCAATCCAAGTCCCTCAACACCCTCTCTGTGAAACCAGTGCATTGTCTCTGCTCCAAGTAGCTGACACACACACCCACACACACACACACACACACACACACACACACACACACACACACACACACACACACACACACACACACACACACACACACACACACACACACCTGGGAAAGGCTGGCACAGATTACTCACTCTACCAACTTTGCTCAGACTATAAGGTACATTCACTGGCATCAGTCAGTTACTATAAGGCTCTTAAAAGGGTATCCAGTTATGTTGAGTGAAATTAATAATAATATAAATGGTAATGTTGACTAAATAGCAAGGCTTTCAGGAGTGGCCAGAGTTATTACCAAATAAATATACGCAAATACTCTCAAGCTTAAATATTCTTCCAAAAAGACCAGTCACAGTGAAAATTTAAATATATTTAACAATAAATAATAAAAGAACAATAAAATACTAAATATCTATTTATAGTAAACACCAGAGTTTCAATCACAGAAAATATTAAAAATAACACAGCTGGAAAGATTTGCACAGTCACAAAAAACAATTCTTAGCCATTCTCACTATATTTTCCTAACTGATTTAGAGAATTACTATCCCATGGCAAGATGAAGTGGGCGAGTGGTCCTTGTTGTCATATCCAAGACAAAATACAGAATATTGAGAACAATCTCCTACTAATATCTAAATATTATTTCTGGCTTACAGAATGACATCACACACATCTGGTCATCTGACTCTGTTTCTCACACTGTCCCTCATCACTAGAAGCTGCCATGATTTTAGCACTTACATGTCAATAATACATACACAAGATCATGGCTCAGATCTAGTGCAGCTGCTGGAAGTGATAAAACCATAAACACTTCTTCTTCCTACAGGAGCTAATAAACCATACTTCTTACAGACATTGCTTCTTTGGCTGCATTCAAAACTGTGAGATGACATCTTTATGGCTTAGGCCCAGTAGTTTAGTTTTCTTACTATTTTTGAAGTTTGGGATTAGCCTCTTCTCTTCCAGTATCCTCTGTCAAAAACATATACATTTAATTCATATACAGTAATACATGTACATTTCCTTCATTTCCATCAGGGCACATTGTTGACACATTTTAACACAAGTAGCTTTTGAAATACATTTTTAAACAAAAGCATCTGTACAAATCAGTTTGATACACAAATGACATATAATTCTTTATTAAATTCCAGCTAGCTGTGCTGGCATATGTTACACATCCACTGCCCCACTTCTCCTGGCATAATTGTCAGCACCTCCTACAGTCACATCTGTCCCCCCTTTGAAGACTCAGCCTAGTTTTTCAAGTGCCTCTTGAGAAACATTGCTTGGGAGGAATGAGCCTATCTGGGAAGACATCACCCCTTGCTCTGTCTTGATAGCCCAACTGCATTGGCATTGCTAATCCCACTATGGTGCTGCACTATCATATCATTAGCCTGCAACCATAATCTCCACCATAGTAACTTGGAATTTTGCTGGCTGGCTTGATATAGTCATGCTGAGGGATTTTGGTCTGTAGCTATAGTAAATTTCTTTCCATACAGATAGGGTTGAAGTTTCTGCAGTGCCCATACTATGGATTAGCATTCTTTTTCTACTGCTGGATAACTTTCCTCCCTAGGTTGGAGTCTAGGGGTGCTCTTCTCCCTCTGAGGAAACCTGGCCTGAGTATAGCTCCCACCCCATGTTTCAAAGCATGCACCTGCACAACAAATTTGTTGCTGTAATCTAGACTGGCTAACACAGGGGGTCCTCCCAAAGGCCCTTTAAGCTTTTGGAATGCCTGCTCACAGGCTGAGGTCCACATTACCTTGTCTGGCCTGTTTTTCCTTGTCAGGTCCATTAGGGAGCAACTATTGTACTATAACTGGGAATGAGCTTTCTAAAGTACCCCGCTGTCTTCAAGAATGCTCTCACCTTTTTTTTTTTGGTAACAGGGGTAGGCCAAGCCTGAATGGCTGCCACTTTAGCAGGTTATGGCCTGATCTTACCACCCTTCACTCTATGTCCCAGGTAGGAAACCTCTGCTATACCCACATGACACTTACTGGGCTTAATGGTCAACCCTGCCCTTTGAAGACTGCCCAGGACCTTCCTAACATGCTGAAAGTGCTTTTGCCAGGAATGGCTGTAGATAGCAATATTGTCCAGGTAAGCAAGGCCATAATCCTCTGCTCCTGTTAGAATATGATGTACCAGCCTTTGGAAGGTTGCTGGGGCAACTGTCTTCTCAAAGGGCATCTTTCTGAACTCGTATAATTTGAAAGGAGTCACAAAGGCTGACCTCTCTCTAGATATGGGAGTCAAGGCCACCTGCCAGTAGCCCTTGGTCAGATACTTAGCCCCACCCTGCTGCTCTAAGGCTTCATCTGTCCAAGTCATGGGGTAAGCATCTGACTGTGTGTGAATATTTCCTTTCCTGTACTCCACACAGAAGCCAGTGCTGCCATCTTTCTTTGGTACCAGCACCACTGAAGAGGCCCAGGAACTGCTGGACTTCTGGATTACCCCTAGTTCCAACATTTCTTGTATCTCCTCCTTCAGAGTCTGTCTGACTCTCTCAGGCATCCTGTAATGGGCTGGCTTGATAGGCCTTTGGGGTCCCGTATCCACATGGTGCTGCACCAGATGGGTGCACCCAGGATGCCCAGTGAACATGCTACCACACTCCTGTAATACTGCTCAGATTTCTCGAACCTGGGTAGGGGATAGCTGTTGGGACATTGCTACCTCTTCCACTATGGTGTGAGTCTGAGCTTCACTAAGGGGATCAGTCACCAGATCTCCCTCAGACTCCCCCTAACATCCACTGCAAATCCTCAGCACCAGGGCCTCCCTATCATGGTAAGGTTTCATCATGTTAACATGGTACAATTTGTGCCCCTGCCTCCTGCCTAGCAGTTCTACCATGTAGTTAACATCACTGACCATCCTTATCACTTTGAAGGGTCCCTCCCAAGCTGACTGCAACTTATTGTGTATGGCAGAAATGAGAAGCATAACCTGCTGTCCCACAGCATACTCTTGGGCTTGAGAATTCTTGTCATACCAGACCTTTTTCTGCTGTTGGGCTCCTGCCAGATTCTTGTGGACCAAGGCGATGAGCTCCCTAAGCCTTGCCCTGAGGTTTAGGACATATGCCACAACAGACTCCTTGTGAGATTCACACTCACCCTCTCACTCATTACAAATCAGATCTAAAGTCTCCCTCACACTATACCCATAAAGCAACTCAAAAGGTGAAAAATCTGTGGATTCCTGGGGTACCTCTTTGTATGCAAACAACAGATGGGCCAAATATTTGTTCCACTCTCTCTTTTAAGCTGGTCTGCAAATGCCTGTAGCATAGTCTTTAGTGTAGAGTTTAAACTCTCCACAAGAAGATTAGTCTGGGGATGGTAGGGGGTGGTCTTTAGGTGCTTCACCCCACAATGCTTCCGCAGGCAACCAGCAGGTCTGACATGAAATTGGCACCTCTGTCAGTCAGTATTTCTCTTGGGAACATACCGTGCTGAAAATCTCTAGAAAAGCATTTGCGACCTTCTCTGCCTCGATGAAGGATAGAGCCAATGCCTCAGGGTATTTGGTAGTATAATCAACTCTCACTAGGATATGCTTCCCTGTTGAACTTGGGAGTACTCAGAGTTCCTACAATATCCATAGCTACCCTCTGAAATGGCTACTCAATCACAGGCAAAGGCATCAAAGGAGCTTTGACCTTGTCTTTTGCCTTCCATACTTTTTGTCACTGCTCACAGGTCCTGCAGAACCCTGTTACATCCCTTGCAATCCCAGGCCAATAAAATGTTCTGCATAATGCAGCTCTTGGTACGCTTTATGCCCGTATGACCTCCGAATGGAATATCATGAGCTATGGCTAGAAGTGCCAGATGGTAGGTTATAAGCACTACCAACTACTGTATTACCCACCTTCTAGTCCTCCCTCAGGGGTTCACTCCCTATACAGTAACCCTTTGTAATAGTATACAGACTTTCCTTTTTCCTGAGAATCAGGTGCCTCCCTGGTTACCTCCCTCATCCTCTTAGTGTGGGGTCTGAGAGCTGAGCCTGTCTCAGCTCTACTTTTGTGACTCTTACCAGCTCCCCTTCCACAGTATGTCAGGTATCCTCTGACAGCGGTTCCTAACTCTCAGCCTGAGTACTACTACTCACCTCTGCCCTTGCAGTCACTCTGTCCAAGGGAACATCAGTATCTACCCACAGCTGTGGCTCACCTTCAGGCTCACTGCTACAGGGTAGCGCCCTCCTTGAAATAGCCACACCACCAGCCCTGGCTTCAGGTGTGGTGTGTGTCTGTGTGGGTCTCCCCTAGGCTACCAGACCCACATGCCTGTCTCCAAGCCTGACTGCATATAATGGCATGCACACAAGGTACTGCTTTATCAAAATCATTTCCTATCAAGGCATTTGCAGGGGTATCCTCAAACACACCTTCTTGCTTGCTTCCTTTTCCACCCTCCCAGTCAAGGTGAACACTAGCCAAAGCATTTGGAATGGGGTCCCTCCTAAATCTCTGACTGGAGTGGACTGCCCAAGCAAGTATTGGTCCTCTTTAAACACTGGAGGCTTCACAATGGTTATGTCAGAGGCTGTGTCTCTCTTAGTAGTGGCCTGTTTTCAATCCACTAAGACAGGATATAACCTCTGGTGATAGTCTGGTACTCCTGTTGTCTCCAAACAACTTACCACTGGCATACTGTTATTCTCACTTGCTGGCTTTCCCACCTTTTTTCCCCCACTTTGCCTTGGTGGACACCTATATGATACATAGCCCCACTGTTTACAGTTAAATATTTAACCTTTGATCCTGGCTGTGTACCTGAACTAGTGGCTTCACCAGTTACTGGTTGACTCTGTTGGGGTGGTTTAGGCTCCCCACTATGGGTTCCCTTATATCCAGGTGCAGCACTGAATATCCCCTTCCTGTGCAGTGATGCCCTGCTTGCTAAGTAGAGATCTCCTTTCTTCCCCAGCTCATCTTTAGCATTACATTCTCAGTCTGCCAACCAGATTCTCATGTCTTCAGGCAAAGTGCTAAGGGCTTGTTCCCTCACCAAAATGCCTGCCTGCCTTTCAAAAGTGGTGACCTGGCATCCATTCACCCACCTATGAAAATAAGTACTTAGCTCAGCAATATAATCACACAAACTTTCATCTTCCTTGCACCTATGCTCAAGAAACATTTTTCTGTAAGCTTCAGATGTTAACTATAATCATTCAAATAAACATTTCTTTACTTTTTCATAGTTTAAACAATCAATATCAGACAATTTAGAAACAGCAGTTACAGCTTTACCATGGAATAAGGGGGTCAGGAGCCGTACCCAGAGCCCTTGGTCAACATTACACTGTTTACATACTCTTTCAAATATATGAATACAATTATCAAAATTATCACCCTCTGTAAATTGTCGAAGAAATTTAATGACATTTATTGCTTCTGGGATTCAGTTATTCCCTTCCTCATTACCTCCATGATCCTGTTGAAGAGTCAGCATCTCCCTCTTATGTTGATGGTACTTCTAATTTTCTTCAGCCTCCAAACACAGCAGTCTCTTCGCTCATTCTAATTCTATATGTTTCTTCTTTCCTTCACCCTCCAAACAGTGCAGTCTCTCTGCTGATTCTAATTCCAAACATTTAGCCTCCAGTTGAAATCTCTAACTCCAGAAGGATTTTTAAGTCCTCTGAAGAAAAGGTGAACTGTACTGTTTCTGAGGGCTGCAAATTCCCATCAACAAACTTGTCATCCTCCTGATTGCTGGTCTGAGCTGCAACTAAGATAAATCATTTCTTCTTTAGTCAGGTTGGTATACACCAGTCCTTAGGATTCACAAACTTTGGCCAACTGTTTCCTTGTCAGCGTGCCATAATCCTCTGCTGGTATCTTTGCCTGCTTTCCCTGACTAAAGTAAACTAACAAAAAGTAAATAAAAGCTGTTGTGATATGAAACCCTGAATGTTTACCATGTGACTGCTGAGAGAATGCACACCTTTAGTGACAGCTGCTTACAGGTTAAAGAAATTCAATATCCCACTACTGCTCATCAATATGTAACATCCACACTCTGGACCAGTAATCAAGGAGCCTGAATCCTCACCACTGACACTGGAGAGGGATGTTCACTTGGAATACAAATGAATATGCTTAATATTTCCATATGCAGTCTCTCTGAATCAAGCACAATTTCCCTTAAGAGCACACAGGGAACACACTCAACCCACAGTCTGGGTTTCTCTCTGTCTCTCCCCAGGTCCCTAGTAAGGCTCCCCACTGACACAGCTGTAGGGTTAGGTCCTCAGTCGAATGTCCAAGCCAAGTGCTCCAGCACCCTCTCTATGAAACCAGTGTTTCATGTCCCTGCTCCAAGTAGCTGACACACACACTCACCTGGGAAAGGCTGGCACAGATTGCCCACTCTACCAAGTTTACTCAGACTATAAGGTAGAGTCACTGCCACCAGTCAGTTACTATAAGGCTCTTAAAAGGGTATCCAATTATACTGAGTGAAATTAATATTAATAGAAATGGTAATGTTGACCAAATAGAAAGGCTTTCAGAAGTGGCCAGAGTTATCACCAAATAAATATATGCAAATACTCTCAAAACCTAAATATTCTTCTAAAAGGACCAGCCACAATAAATAATAAAAGAACAAGAAAATACTAAATATCTATTTATAGTAAACACCAGAGTTTCAGTCACAGGAAATATTAAAAATAACAAAGCTGGAAAGATTCAGACAGTTACAGAAAAACAATACTTAACTATTCTCACTATATTTTCCTAACTGATTTAGAGAATTACTGTCCCTGGTCACTTACTAGCTCAAGGCAAGATGAAGGCGGTGAGTGGTCCTTGTTGTCACATCCAAGACAGAATACAGAATAATGAGAGCACTCTCCTACTAATATCTAAATATTATTTTTGGCTTACAGAATGACATCATAAACATCTGGCCATCTGAATCTATTTCCCGCACTATTCCCTATCACTAGAAGCTGCCAGGATTTTAGCACCTACATGTCAATGATACATACACAAGAGCATTGTTCAGATATAGTGCAGCTGCAGGAAGTCATAAAACCATAAAACACTTCCCTTCTTCCTACAGGAGCTAATAAACCATGCTTCTTACAAACATTGAGTCTCTGGCTTTACTCATAACTGTGAGATAGCATATTTATGGTGTGAGGCCCAGTAGTTTAATGTTCTTACTATTTTTGAAGTTTGGGATTATCCTCTTCTCTTCCAGTATCCTGTCAAAACATATACATTTAACTCATTTAAAATAATACATGCACATTTCCTCTCTTTCCAGCAAGGCACACTGTTGATAACATTTTAACACAAGCAACTTTGCAAACATATTTTTAAACACAAGCATATGTACAAATCAGTTTGCTACACTAATGACATATAATTCTTTACTAAATTCCAGCTAGCTGTGCTGGCATATGTTACACATCCACTGCTTCACTTGGCATAGCTTGTAGTACTTTCTATTGTCACATATACCAACATTATACATTCCATCCTCTGAAGGAGTGATAAGCCTACTCAAAATTGATTGCATGCATAGATCTGCAGTTGTGGGGCTGTATACATATCTCCTGAACTTGTCAGATCCAAACTTAGTGAAAGTTTTACAACATGAGAAGAGGAAGTCTAAGATGACTTCTCTGCTTAGTTTAACAGAAGCATCCAGGTGTCAAGCAGGGATGGAAATCAAACCAGAAGTAGACAAAAATCAGACAGCAACTGAATGTGCCAAGAAAACAAAATAATAAGTATAAGGAAAAAGATCAGATAAGAAGGAAAGGAATGTGGAAAACCCACAAATATAGTGGCAATTATAGATATCTCCTGGAATAACCTCATATTCATCAGGATTTAATGTAGGAATAGTTAATGGGAGGTGAGTTGAAACCAAAGGATGGAAGGTTAATAATGGCATCCCAGGACAGTGGTCTACATACACATTGGTTTACAAAGTCCATTGAACATGTAAGAGAAACAGACAAATGTAGGTTCTGTAAAAAAGAATTGGAAACAGTCACACGCCTTATTGCTGACTATGATACTCTCATGGGAAAAGACCTGTACACTTTAAGGCAAAATAATGTAGCAAGATTATTGCACTGGGGATTGTGCAAACACTATAATTTAGAAGTAGCTTTGAAACATTGGAAACGTGAACCACAAAGCATTATGGAGAATGGTAAGGTATACTTCACATGGAATAACCCATTACAAACAATTCAAAAATAGATTCAAGAAAACCAGCTATAGTAGTCCAAGAAAAAAAAGACATTGAAATCGCTACATGCAGCAATGACAGAGTCTCATGTACGGAGAGACTCAAAGTAATCAAATATCAAGATTTTCAGCCAGAAATGAGAGCAATGTAGAAGAATGATACCTAGAAAGTTTCAACAGTAGAAGGAGCAAGGGTCTAATAAAAAAGAATCTACGGTTGTATCTAAATATGCAACCAATATGTGTAACTTCATATGAATTGCAGAAGGTGTCATTTATGAGCACATTGCAGGTGCTACAAAGAGCATTTTTGGCTAACATCAAAGATAGAAACAATACTAATTTCATGAACTTCAATTATACATTAAATTAGGAATGGGGTTCATTCCCATCATAGTATTAGAACCCCAAAAGATTTGGAGAAATTAAACCGAATTTTACCATAACGGTTATATCATTTGTAACAAGGGTATTTTGCTTAAATGCTTAGAAAGTTTGTGAGGAGCACATCATATACAAATAAATCACAATGCAATGCCAACAATACATGCTGACAGGAAAGTACCTGCAGCTCTTATCTCACTGAAGCCTAAAATGCCATTTTTGTATACTTCCAGTTCATACCTATACTGCCTTATGATATCCACAAGCTGTTTAGGTCTGACTTCTTTAACTAAGTGACTTTCCAGCTAGGTAGTATTAGAAAGGGCAAGGAGTTATTAACAAAATGACACTAAGATTGTCAATCTAAAATGTCATGCAGTGGAGAATTTAATCATTGCTGTTTGCTACTTAATATTCATATTTCAAATTTATTTTCATATTTTCATAACTGAGAGGCCTACTTGTTATTGAGGAGTATGGTATGAAGTAAAATTGGGAGACAGGATGATTCACTGTCAATGTTGGTTTATATCACGCTACACTGGAAATATCGCTAGTGGTTTACTAGTAATTATGAATATAACCAACATTTCCATATGTATTTAATAGTTCAAAAACTGACTGACTTATAAACTGTTGCATGACACTAAGTGAAACCTCAGATGTTGTTGAAAAAAAGTATTGTTCATATTTGCACTGTAAGTTACACATCTTGAGCAAAATCTGTTTTTAAGTGAAACCTTAGATGTTGTTGAAGAAAGCTGTTGTTCGTATTTGCACTGTAAGTTACACATCTTGAGAAAAATCTGTTTTTATTTGTTTTGCTAATTATATAATTAAGCATATGTTTTCATATTTCTGTAAATATCTCAATAAACTTGTAATTAAAGAGGAATTTCTTGTCTTGTGGAGATTATGTTTGGTTAAACATTTTTAGTAATATATGTCTAAGTTGTACAATTTTCAAGATATGAAAATTTGTGAAAGTTTACAAAAAATATAATTTGGGGTATCTGTGTATTGTAGCATATTGCATTATTTAAGGAAAAGGCTATGAAACTATTATCATTGTAAAGAATACTTCTTACTGATAACATTGCCGTTTGTACAATTTTAAGAGGTTTTATTATTCACAAAGTATTTACATTGGTTTATTTTATTTATTTTTTAGCAAACTCTCTGGAATACAAGATGTGTGTAGGTGGCTAGAGGTGTGACATTCTAGACCACATAGGTGCTAATGAATTATGAGTAGAACTAAACAGAAATTTAAATAAATGGAGATCTTAGATGTCTTTAGGAAGCTGTTAGTCCCAACAAAATGGGTGGCAGCATAGTTACATTTGTAAAACAAAATAATGGGCTTACATTTGTATTGATCTTAAATATCCAAATGAAGTGATTAACAGGGAACTTTACTCATTGCCTGTAGCTAAAGAGGAATTCTCTAGATTGTCAAATGCTAAGTGTTTTTCAGTGCAAAATTCAAAGCAAGAATTCTGGTAGGTAAAGCTAGGTAAAGCAAGATCCAAACTGATTGTATTTAATATGCATTTTTAAGTGCATATTCCATACATTTTCATTTAGTATTTCATCAACATCATATGTATTCCAAAGAGTTATTTCACAGGTTCATAGGTTTATAGGACATTACTAGTCTATTAGCCCTAGAGCCCTTAAACTCCTAGCTATGTTAATCCCAAGTTGCCCCATCTGTCCTTATTTAGTGAATGTATTTTGCAGAGCTAGTCTATGGTCAACACCAGCTCCCCCTGTCCATGAGGGACATAGATGCCACCCCTAGTCAATTGAAGGGTTGGAAGGTGCTGCAATTATACTGATGATCTATTAGTATGAGGCTATCAGACACAAGGAAAGCCTTGTACACCATATTATATAGATTAAGATTGCATAATTTCGTTTTAAGTGAGAAAATTTTAAAATATGTGAATCATGCCCAAAATCTATTGGTCATATTCTAACATAAGATGTAATATAATATGATACAGCATGTGATAACAATATGATACAGTTCATATCAGTTTGTACAAATGTCAAAGCTAGAAGACAAACAGGCATTACAGAGGTTTCTAGTATGCAGTAAATTTTGTAATTCTAAAGAAATGTGTTATTGATGCACCAGCATTAAAATACTGTACATGTCAAACAAAATATATGAGCTATTATCTTAGAATAAACCAATTGTATATTGATCAAGAGAATTATACATGCACAGCAGTCATATGTTTAGATAGAAAAACTGTTGACAGTAGTGTATGGATGTCAGTAATTCTGAGAATATGCATGTGGCCAAGAGAATGAGATAGAAACAGACCATAAGAACTTTCAAAGTATATTCAGAAAGTCTGTGCACATAGCACCACGTAGATTGCAGAGAATGTTACTTAACATACAGAAATATGATATGAAAATGGCATACAAAACAGGTAGGGAATTATAGGTAGCAGAAACATTGAGGAGATCATATAATAACAGAAGCATTAAGAGCCGTTAGAACAATAACTGGAGATTATATGGTTGATACTGCAGTTGCTAATAACAGAAGGAAAAGTATTATAGAGCTGTACTGACAGCAACTTAGAAATGCAGCTACTAAGAAATAATACAGTGAAAGACTGTACTGAGCAGAACCCATTTTTGTCAAAATAATATTTCTTAATCAAATGACATTACAACATTCACATCTGTGAAAGTAAATTAAAAAAAATATTTTATATCTTTTGTACACTTCTCTCCACCTTCCATTCTGTTAATTTGTTGCACCTAGCTTACATTGTGATGTGCTCCATGTAGCTAATGTCACATGCATCACATCTACATAGATCTGTTTAGTATACCTAGTATACTGGCCCAACTCTACATGCATTTGGATGGCATGGATTTATGCCTTAGCTGTCTAGCATGGTGTTCAAGGCACCTAATACAATATCTATGTTCACTATACACATCTCCTATAAGCAGTTTCTCAGGTTGCTCTTTAATTGCATTTAATGTACCCATTTGTTTGACAACCGGGCAAGATAAATGAACTATAGATTTCATTAAAGAGGTTATGACACTAAACTTTTGGAACAAAGTCTGCAAGTTGTCAGAAAGCAAAATAGATTCCCGGTTAAACTTCTAAATGAAACCTAAAAGTAACAGCAAGTAACCATCATATATCATGGATTGCATCCCCTCCTCTGCCAAGGGAAGATGAACTACCTGTTCCACACAATACCAGGTTTATTGTATAATACTGAATGCTCCTTAAAAAAAACACTGCAATCATCCATTTAGAGAAATGGAGATACTACTTTTTGAAACCATGCTTACAAGCCCAAACTATTTCAGTCCATTTTTTACTGGAAAAAGTTAATACCTATAGCATCTGTAGTTTGTGATCTGTAGGCACTTGGTACAGTCAATCTATTGCTGAAAAGATGAAAGCAGAAATTTGCCATTTGCAGGCTGTTCTGCATAATTACTGTCATGTGTTATCAAGACTTTGATGTCCGATTTACGCAGAAGGGGAATAATGAAGTACATTTGGTTAGAATGAACAATGTGGAGATTTTAAGAATATCAGTTTTGTTGCAATCCTGGTTTTAGAGTTCCAGTCCTGTGACCATAATTATCTATAAATGATTATTATTGAATTAAATATCTTCCCAGAAAGGGTGAAATGCATCATTAAACTACTTTTAATGATATTGCACACAACTATATTTCAGAATCTGTAACCTCAAAACAAACAAGTAAATGCTTATGCATTTTGATGTTTGTGTTCCCAGTGTCACAGACAAAATGTATATTTCACATTATAGGTTTTTATACAATATGTATTACTATGATTGCAGTGAAAATTGAACAAATAGTGACACAACCTTTCTTGATATGTTTCAGCCAAAATACATGACCACAGACTGTCTGGTCACATAATTCAGGAAAGTGAATTTTAAAGTATACATTTGGCTTAAAGCCTGTAACTTCTCGACTTCTGAGTAGCAGGCAGATCTCTGCATTGGCTGAACATTTCATTCATTGCTTTTTGTGAGTACAGTACTATCTAAAACAATAGTCACATAAAAAGAATAGAACCTTGAGGCACTGGAATTCCACAGATCCTGAGACAGTGGAGAAAACGACCACGTTAATTACCTGAGAGAACTTCACAGTTCACTCTTCTACAAAAACAATGTCCACTGCTGGTGTGGCATCAGACAAGAGCCTTTGGATTAAGTTAAACCTTACCAGTGAAGATGTATGAGACAGAATGAGGATCCTAGTTCATTTAAAGTAGGGTATTAAGGCTGGAAACATACCTCTTAACTATTCAGATTTTTTGCCTCATACTTTTGGTCAGTTCCTCATTAAAATGATGTTTTTCTGGGAATTCACTGATGATTGAAGTCACTAAATGTGACACTGAGCAAGTCATTTAACCAGACACTGGTTTAGGGTTGAGTCTGAAAAAGGTTCATGGAAATCAGTGCTGTGCTCCAGAAAAGAAAAACAATTACAAAAAGATAATTAAAATAAAATAATGACATACATTATAAGTTTCAGACTTCATATGCTTCAGAAAATGCATGCAAACACAAATTCTGTTATTCTAGCAAATTTCTATTTTAAATCTTACCCTATTTTTGCTTTTACCCCCCCCCCCCATTAGTTTAATCTTTGTCTAGATTTATTGGGCTGAGAGTATGGCTGGAAACTATTAGCATGTCACTTTACTGGGGTATTAATGTATTTTTATCTACAGTGACATTTTTGCTTTACTCACTCTTCCAGAGACCAACTAAAACCACCTAAATCCTGTACAACCATTTGTCAGAGTTATCAGTCTCTCTGAAGATCAGTTCTTGTCCATAGTTACTCCATGCACAGAAGGTACCTGATTTCAACCTCTTGAGGTATGGACTGTCATGCTTGGGAACTCTTCAGTATTTGACTTTGACTTTCAGGACTTTTTAGGTACATCTCAAAGTCTTTAGGCTTGTAACTAAATGTCACTTTCACTCTGCCCAAACTCTATTACTGCATATTTTTCATAGATTTTCTGCTGTTAGGATCATAGGATCATAGGGTCATCAGAAGTTACTAGACTAGGCCCCAGGGTCCTTACAAGCCTAGACAAGTTCAACCCGTGTTCCCAAGGGTGTCTGGTTCAAGCAGACACTAAAATCAGCACCTAATTGCCCCTGTCAAAGAGAGACATAGGTGGAGTCCCTAAAGTGAACTTCCGGTTACCCATCTAATTGTCCAAACTGGACTTAAATAGGGCCAATGAAGGGCTTTGTTTAACATGAATAGGAAGCTTGTTCCAAGGGTGGGGCAACCTCTGTAAGAAAAATCTGTCTCTCAAGCAAGTTCTGTTGATGTCACATAGCAGGTTAAGGTCGAGCGAGTCACCTGTGTGGCATTTGGCTAGTGAATAGGCAGCATTTCCATTAAAGCTGGGTCAGAGATTGCTCTGTATGTGAGGCACAGTTCGCCACTGAGCAGTCTGTATGACACAGAGTAAAGTGACAATGATTTCAGTCTGTCTGCATAAGACAGATCTTGAAGACCCTGAATTTTCTTTGTAAGGAACCTTTGTGGTCTCGCCAATTGCTGCAGGTGTTTGGAAAGGAACATAACAAAGGAAGCATTGTACTCTATTATTAGCCTGATGAGGGAAGAGTACAGGGGGGTTATAACCTCTTTTTTTCTGGAGGCAATGCCCTTAGTTATGAGATGAGCAATATAAAATGCCCTTCTTACCACTGTGGAGACATGATGATTGAAGTTAAAGTTGCTGGCAACCTGTGTGTGCAGATTTCTCACAACTGATTGTGTGCTTAGGCTATTGCTACTGATGTGGTAGTTTGCAGGAACATCACCATTGCTAAA
>NC_056727.1:412984070-413011570 GCF_019279795.1 Protopterus annectens
TGTAATTTGGTCAGTAGTCAGATTTGGAGTCCGCTGCTTTCACAGTGTGGGGTCTATCAGTGAGCCAGTTGGCAACCCATCTTATTACATAGGGGTTTATGCCTAGTTTAGTGAGTCTATCTATCATTCCTTAGTGAGGGATGGTGTTGAAGGCCTTGGCAAGATCTAGGTAGGCTATGTGAACTACCTTGCCCTCATCCACAGCTCTGGTGACAAACTGGAAGAAGTCTATCAGGTTGAGCAGGCATGATCTACCTTTCACAAACCCATACTGCGTGGGGTCCAGAGTTTGGAGATTCCCTATGACCTTATTTATAATTTCCATGATGATGTACTCCATAGCCTTA
The DNA here is from genome assembly GCF_019279795.1 of Protopterus annectens. Lineage (NCBI taxonomy): Eukaryota > Metazoa > Chordata > Ceratodontiformes > Protopteridae > Protopterus > Protopterus annectens. The sequence goes on from NC_056727.1 coordinate 412,984,418, forward strand.
CATATCAGACTCATCAAGTAATGTGGCGGTAGTTATCAGGGTCTGTAGTCACTCCCCCTTTGTGAAGGGGAATGACCATAGCAGTGCGCCATTCGGTAGGAATAAAGCCTGGAATGATGCTGTGATTGGACAGGGTACTCAGGTGTGGTGCCAGTTCACATTGTAATTCTTAATTATCAGGTCCCATGGACTGTATTCTTGGCTTTGGGCAGTGTGGTTTTTACATGTGTAGCCGTGATGGAATCCTCAGTTGATGTGATAGGCCCTTTAGGGGGGTGAAAAGGGGGTAAAGTTCACACTGAATCTGTCAGCCAATATGTTGGCAATATCAGTTGATTTTGTATATGTATTGCCATTGTGCTGTAACTCAGAGCAGATCTGAGTATTGCCATGTAGATTCTTGACATAACTATAGAATGCCTTGTGGTTGTCTTTAGAATCTGCAGCAATTTTGTTTTCATAGCTAGCTTTAGAGGACTTGAGGATGGATCTCAGTTTTTTGTTGAGGCTAACAAAGGAGTTTATCCAGTCTTGAGACCTCACCCTTTTCTGCAACAGTGTTTTCCTTCTGTTGTAGTTTGTTTATGGTGGGGGACCACCAGATTGGCTTCCTTTTTTTGGAGGAGAGCATCTTGGTTCTGTTTGGTATGACCCATTCCAAGCACTTGTGTATGTGCTCATACAGTGCATCGGTGTATGATTCAGCAGTCATGCACCTATTTTCCATTTGCATGGGTGTCATGAAATTAGCCACCTTTGGTTTTAGAAGACCAAAATTGGCTTTGGAAAAGTTTTTAAAGGTGGTTTCCTTTGGGGGGGTGAGGGTGGGATGTGGATATCCATGGTGATTAGCTTGTAGTCAGATCTGACCAGGGAGGAGTTGATTGCTATATCCATGGTGATTAGCTTGTAGTCAGATCTGACCAGGGAGGAGTTGATTACTGGTGTAGAGCAACTATCACCCATGTTAGTAATGACCAGGTCAAGGATGTTTCTACCCCTGGTGGGGGTAAGAATGAGTTGGTCCGGGGCATTGTAATTAATGAATTCCAGAAAACTTTGAGCAAGTGTGTTGGTACATGAGTAATCTTTCCAGTTACTGGAGAGGTAGTTAAAGTGTCCCAGTATAAGGTTATTGGGTCGTACCCTAATATTTTCCAGTGTGTTTAGGAATGTGGAGTGGGAGTCTTGGGACATGGTGGGGGATCTATAGCAGGCTACAAACTGGATTGCAGTTTTACCCAGTGTTAGTTGTACCTGAAGTATCTCTGATGCGTTATATACATTATTATTACATAGAAGGACTTGCTGACCACAGTGGCAATGTGATGATCAAAAGAGAGATTGCTGTCAACCTGTGTTCCCAGATCTCTTATAATGCCTTCTGTGTTCAGTGGACCACCATCTGGGTTCTTCCCAAAGGGGATGACAACACACTTTTTTTGGAATTGAGCTTAAGGCCATGGTTCTGACACCAGTTGTTGGTCTCAGTGAGGCCATTCTGTAGGATGTCAACATCACTTAGGGAGTTAATAATAGCTCCCAACTTGCAATCATCTGCGAACTTTGTCTGCCAGAGCCCCTTCATATTAGCCTGGACTTCAGAGAAGTAGATACCAAACAGGAGAGGACCCAGGACCGAACCCTGTGGGACTCCACTCGTGACTAGTTGGCAGTCTGACTTGGAGTCAGCTACTTTTAGACTGTGGTTTCTATCTGTGAGCCAGTTTGAAACCCACCTAGTGAACCCTGAGCTCCCAGATCTGTGAGCAGAGGCAGGGAAAAGAAAAAAGGAAGTATTTTGAATAAGAATGCTAGTTCTATAGTAATAAATCTCTCTGATAATCAACTAAAGAAGAATCAACTGAGTATTCTTGAGAGAGGTTTGAATTTCATACCATCCATCTGGTCTCCTCCGAATGAACTTGTAATAGATCTCAAATGCTTTGCAAGGAATGTTACTTTAAAACATATATTTGGCAATGAGAGAGTGGAAACATCAAGCAAGAAGAAACAATATAAAAAAACAAGTACTTTTGTGCCACTTAGCCACCCTACAGTAGACATGTTTATATGCTTATGTGAGAATGAAATAGCTGCTCAGAGAGAAGAAGGAAGTGGCAAACATTTCTATAATTTAAGTCATGGCGAACGATTTGCATTGGATGAATTACAGAAAAGGCAGTTATAATAATAAAACCAGTAGACAAGGTGGTGCGCTGGTGTTGATGAATTCATATGATTATGTTAGGAAGATAGAAGAAAAGTTGAGTGATAGGAATACCTATGTTGTGATCAGTAAAAAGGATGTAGATAAACAAGTGCTAAATATACAAGATACATTATATGAGGAAATTGATGAGCAGATATATCAACAAAGAGCTATATAATTTTTTTGAAGTAGCTCTCCCCACTATGCCATAAATGGACTACCAAAGATCCATAAAGATTGCTTTGATCCACCCATGCGCCCTATAGTGGCAGTAGAGGGTGGGTAACTGAGCCACTTTCCATCTATCTACAAAGTGAGCTTAAAAAATTGTTACGTGCAGCAAAGATAGTTTTAAAAGACTCAGCACAATTCTTAAGGCAATTATTTGACATCATGGAACTGAGAGACTCTTATGAAGGGCTTTTACTGGTCACAATGGATGTGAACAATTTATTTACATGTATTCTGAATGAATATGGAATAGAGGCCATAAGAGACTACACTGATCGTGAATGGGTGGATGTTGATCTTTTATGTAGCCTTTTAGAGCTAGTGCTAGAGAACAATGTCTTCATATATGGAAATAAACAGTACTGGCAGAAATGGGGGGTAGCCATGGGCACCCCCTGTGAGAACACCTATGCGAACCTCGTTTGGGTGCAATGGGAAGAACACTGGCTTGCAGATGAGAGAAGCATATGGAAAGGCCAACTGTTATTCTACAATAGATGTGTGGATGATGTTTTCCTTCTGTGGGACGGGAACAAAGCTATGCTAAATAAGTTTGTTGGTTTCTTACTGAGTAAGACCACATTTCTGAAGTTTTATGTTAAATCATCTGATAAAGAGATTGAGTACTTGGATGTGAAGGTATATCTGGGTTCCACAGGCATTGATACTCCATTGTATAGAAAACCGATGTGGTGCAACCATATGTTGCATTCCACCAGCAAGTATCCCAGGCATATTTTCAAGAATATAGTGGATAATCAAACAACACTTATCTTGAAGTTATGTACCAAAGAGGAAACTTTCCTGAAGGAAAATAAAGAACTATTAAACAACTTCAAGGAGAGAGGTTATACTGAAAAAGCCATTAGGATAAATGCTATGAGAGCAAGTGAGCTGAGATCTAGTAAAGGGAGACCCTACTATTCCAAGTATCAAAGTTATGAGCAAACAAGTTCAATAATACCAATTACAAATAAAGTAAGATGCACTCTAACTTATAGTACTGACAACAAGACGATATGTGATGTTAAAAAGTATTGGCCAGTATTAACGTCTGATACCAAAATCAAATGAATCACTGGTGATAACCCCAGCTTTGCTTTCAGAAATAAGAAGAACCTGAAGAGGTTATTATGCCATAAGTATGGCATTAATAAAGGAGCATGTAATATTGCATATCCACATAGAGGTACTTGGAAATGTGGCTGCTGTAAGGCTTGTCATTTGGTAAATACAAGTATCTTTTTCAAACAACCAAAAAAAGGAAAATGCTATAGCTTACAAAGTCGGGCTACTTGTACCACCAAAAATGTGATCTATATCACTATATGCTCTCTCTGCAGAGCCTATTATATAGGCAAAAAAAAAAAAAACAGAATGCTAAAAGAGCCCATCCTGCGGCATTTATCTGTTATAAGGAATAAAGTAGATACAAATGCCCTCTTTTCACATGTGAAGCTTAATAATACCCACTCATTCAAGTTTATGGTAATCTCTATTGTAAAAGAAACATCGAGAGGAGGTGACTTGCAGAATAGAATGGAGGTAGAAGAACTCAAATGGATACTAGATCTAAGGGCAGGTTTCCCTCCAGGCTTGAATGGAATGGTACCATTAAAACCAATTATGAAAGAACATGCTCCAGACAAGTGACAAGTGGAGTACCTCAGAGTTCAGTCCTGGGACTGCTCTTGTTTGGCATCTACTTCTCTGAAGTACAGGCCAACACTAAGGGACTCTGGCTAACAAAGTTCGCAGATGACTGCAAACTGGGAGCCATTATTTATCCTCAAATTATGTGGATACTCTACAAAAGGCCCTTACAGAAACAGATGCTTGGTGCCAGAGCCATGGGCTCAAGCTCAACACCAAGAAATGTATAGTTATCCCCTTTGGGAAAAAAACATGTATCCGTGAATTACCATATACATGACAATACACTAAACACCGAAAGTGTGATAAGAGACTTAGGGACACAGGTGGACAGTGGTCTCACCTTCGATAACCACATCGCCACAACAGTCAGGAAATCCTTCTATGTGGCACACCAAATCACTAAGGGCTTTTCAACCACAAAAAAGGAGGTCATTGTCCCACTGTACTCATCCCTCATTAGACCCATTATAGAATACAATGCCCCGTTTGGTATGTACCTCTCAAGACATCTGCAACAACTGCAAAGGCCACAGAAATACTTAACTAAAAGAATCACAGGCCTAAAGCAGATGCTCTACGCTGACCACCTTAAAAAACTCCAGCTATACTCTGTCGCATATCGTCTACTCAGAGGTGATCACTGCTTAACATACAAGGCCATGTCAAACCCAGAGCTGTTGGACATGCTACACTTAAAGAAATCCCAATCCTTCAGAGCCACACGCTCCAGGGATCTAAACCTTGTCATCACAATAAACAAAACATGCTGGAGGGATAGGTTCCTGACCCAGAGACTCCCCAGACTCTGGAATAGATTGCCCACACATGTCAAGCAGAGTGCCTCTTTGGCCCTCTTCAAAAGGAACCTTGACGATTGGATGGGAGAAAGGAAATTCACCCCAGGGATCACGTCAGTCGCCCTGCTAGACAGGGGTCCAGGAAAGTAAATAGTGTAGGAAGAAATAGCCAGGGAATTGTTATGGCTAGGCTTGTATAGGCCCTAGGGCTGATAGCCTAGTACCAACCTATGAACCTATGGTCTGAATGGGATTAGATACCAACAGCTTCAACACTATTGGCCCAAACTAAGGGAGTCTTCATTTGATTGACAGCTACCATGGGGAATGCTTCATATGAATGAGAGCTACTATGAGGAATCGATGTAAACTGAAGGAGTGGTTCTTTTGAGGGACAACTACTGCATGAGGAAGTGATGCAATGGTTTTTAAAAGACCGTGATTGGACTATCCAAGGTTTTAAACAGGATTTGAAGAAGGCTAAGGCTTAACGCACTTGTCCTGCTTGCCTATTTTATTGGCGTTGCTGCATCAAACTTTTTATGTGAATTCTGTGTTCTGTTCATGGTGGTACGTTCAACTGTTTGTTTTTAAGTTGCTTTGGATTTGGACTACCTTCAGTGGGGTGACTTTCCTTTTCTTAAAGCACCTAGTGATATAGGGGTTGATGCCCAGCTTAGTGAGTTTTTCTATGATTCCTGAGTGGGGAATGTTATCAAAGGCCTTGACCAGATCAAAGTAGGCTGTATGAACCATCTTGCCTTCATCCACAGCTCTGGTGACTGACTCAGAGAAGTCAACCAAGTTGAGCAGGCATGATCTACACTTCACAAAGCCAAACTGTGTGGGGGTCCAGAGTTTGGAGATTCCCTATATTCTTGTTTGTTAGGTCCATGATGATGCGTTCCATAGCTTTGCATATCAGACCTGTCAGGCTAATGGGGCGATAGTTCCCAGGGTCTGTAGTCACTCCTCCTTTGTGGAGAGGGATGACTGTAGCAGTGCGATATTCAGTAGGGACAAAGCCTAACATGAGGATGTGATTGAACAGGGCACACAGGTGAGGTGCCAGTTCACTCTGTAGTTCATGTAGAACACAGCCAGGGATATTGTCAGGTCCTATGGAAGCTGTATTCCTGGCCTTGGACAGTGCTGTTTTAACCTGTGCAGCAGTAATACTGGGTGCCTGGCAATCTGTTGGTATTGTGATTGGTCCTTTGAGGGGGAGAGACGGGTAAAGTTGGCACTGAATCTGTAGGCCAGTATATTGGCAATATCTGTTGGCTTGATATAGGAGGTACCATTGTACAGTAGCTCAGAGCAAATCTAGGTATTGCCGTGGAGATTCTTAACATAACTATAAAAGGCCTTGTGATTGTCTTTACTATCTGCTGCAATTCTGTTTTCATACCCAGCTTTAGAGGATTTGATGAGGGATCTCAACTTTTTGTTGAGGCTGATAAGGGAGTTTTTCCAGTCTAGGGGCTTTACCTTATTCTGCATCAGTTTCCGCCTTCTGTTGTAGAGTTTGTTTATGGCAGGGGACCACCAGATTGGCTTCCTTTTTTTGGAGGACAGCACCTTGGTTCTATTGGGTATGGTAATATCCATGCATGTGTGTACTTGTTCGTACAGTGCATTGGTGTATGATTCAGCAGTCATGCAACTATTCCCCATTTGCATGGCTACCGTGAAGTAAGCCAACTCTGTTTTTAGGAGCCCAGAGTTAGCTTTGGAGAGGTTTTTCATGCTGGTTACCTTTGCGGGGGGTGGGGGGGTGGGAGGGATGTGGATTTCCAAGGTAATTAGTTTGTGGTCAGATCTAACCAGGGAGGAGTTGACTATTGGTGTAGAGCAACAGTTGCCCATGTTAGTAATGATCAGGTCAAGGATGTTGCTACCTCTAGTAGGGGTAAGAATGAGCTGGTCCAGGGCATTGGAATTAATGAATTCCAGGAAACGTTGGGCAAGTGTATTGGTACATGAGCAGTCTTCCCAGTTAATGGAGGGGTAGTTGAAGTCGCCCAGCACAAGAGTGTTAGGTTGGACCCTAATATTCTCCAGAGTGCTTAGGAACGTGTAGTCTGACTCTTGGGACGTGGTTGGGGACATATAGCAGGCTATACAAAGGTGAGGACATGGTGGCAGATAGTGCAGCTTGCCCCCTGAGAAAAATGCTGTTTTAATGTGTTGTACATGCCTCTAGCATTATACAGATCTTTTGTGAGATTGGGGGTTTGTGCAGGAATAGAGTTCGTGTTCAAAGACTTAATATATTTATAGATGCAGGGGTCTGGGGTGCAGCTCCAAAGGTATTTTATAGTATTTGATTTATCAACTACAGTATTAATCAGTTATGATGATTTGACATACAAGGATATACTCACAAATACATGTTGTATATATATATATATATATATATATATATATATATATATATATGTATGTGTGTGTGTGTGTGTGTGTGTGTGTGTGTGTGTGTGTGTGTGTGTGTGTGTGTGTGTATATATATATATATATAGTATTTGCAGTATTTCTGCTGAGCTGCTGCACACTGTACACTTAAGCTCCTAAACACTGAGCTGACCACACTTCTGATCCCCCAAGACCAGTAGAGGATTGACTTTATTTTGTTTTTAAAAAAAAATGTATCTCTGTGCCTAGCATGTAGAGTTTTTTTGTGGGGGTGATAGCTGTATACTCTTGTAAGAGAAAGGAAATGTGCAGTGACCACATAAACTTAGAGCTAACATTAGCATTTATAGTTTGATTTGGCTTCTTTCTTCCTTTCCTCTACTTATTTTGTACTGAGTTGCACAGCTCCCTGCTTATTTGTACTGAGCTTCTTCACCTTTTGCTGCATGCATGACCTCACTGACCTATGCTACTAGTTCCCAATAAGTGTCTCCTCCGTTGTATAGCACAGGTAGATATGTGTGTACCTATTTCTATAACATGAATTGTATCTGCTATGTACTTGATAAACTTTGTGTCACCCATGACAATAACTTGTGCCATTTTTCACCATTTTGCACTGAAAACATTCATACTGATTAACTGTTTTGTTGTAAATGTAGCATGAATCATCATATTCTACTAAGAAAATTAAAATTGTTTACCCATTTGTTTTGACTATGTTGCCATATTGTCTGTGGAACATTAAAACTTGTTGTGTATTTGCTTTTGCTATATTTCTTCATTATACCCAAACCACTATCGGTATATCTTGAAGTGCCAGCTAAGTATTTAGGCTACTATTACTGTATTTTAGCTAGCATATTACTCTGAACCAAAACATATTGATTCCCTCATAACATTACTAGACACCATGGGACCACAGTCTACCAATACCCTTCCTTTCACCATCCTTCTACAGTAGTACTCTGATGGAGTGTAGGATCTGCCTTATGCTGTCTGACAACCCTATATTCTTATCATACACAGAAACCAAATGTAAAAGGTATAAACACATATTTAAACTAAAGCCGGACTCCTCATGTCCTTCATATACCCATGTTGTTGGTGCTCACTACACACTCACATCACCATTATACAACTCTAATACCACGCTTACTTATTTTATTTTATTTTATTTGTTAAGACCGGTGGAACACTGATCCTTGTAGATCATTTTCTTGCTCATCCTTGGCAATACAATGAAACAGAAAATTAGTATTTAGCAAACGTCAGTAATAAAATTGTTTGTTGACAAGCTAGAGTAGTAGAAGTTTATGTAGGATGCACATGGAGATTAATTATACAATACAAGGATTATTTTGTGTAATAAATGTTGTATATAGGTAAAAGACACCTTGAAAACCATGATGGGTATATAGCTGTGTAAGAGGTTGAATGGAGGAATATAGCTGAGGTGAGTGGATTGAACAGTACGATGGAGGAGGTATAAAGAAATGAAGAAGAAGAAGGGGGTTAGAAGTATGATGGGGGGAGGAAGAGTAGAGATATTAGGAGTAATGGGAAGGAGAAAAGGCTTAGGTGATTAAATTGTTTTGGAAGCATTTATACTGTGTCTTTTTGAATAGGAATGCTTTTATCCCACAGTAAACGCTGACAAATAAGAGAGTGGCGTTTATATGAGGAGGGATGGCGAGTGGAGTTTATATGAGGAGGGATGGCTGACCAAACCTCAGGAGTGAGTACAGAGAAGAAGTGCTCAACGGAGCAAAGATTGGTAGCATGTATTAGCAGGGATCTTAACTTGTTGAAGGTTCATTTCTCATATATCCTGACCACTAGAAGGAGAAATAAGTTTAGTTTGGTCAGATTGAAGACTAGGCCTGGTACTGGTTGTGGAGTTCTGAGGCGAAGAGGAACCCACTTGAATTTAACAAACACGGACCAGTGGTTTTCTCTTTTGTGGGCTAGATGAATAATTCACAAACATTATTCAATGATAGATTATTACTATTCAAAAACATGCACTCTGATTGGTCAGCGAAACCTGTGTTTCGGTTGTGAATAGAGCATATGCCGATAGAATATTAATGAGACTTTCCCCTATTAGTATATGCTAGGGCATGCATATCAACTGTTCAGATTTTCACAGAATGTCCAGATGTTTGTCTCATATTTTAAAATTTGTGGCTTTCAAGCAAACTACAAAGAAGTGAAGTCACTAAATAATGACATGCATTTCAGTTTCAGACTTCATATCCTTTAGATAATGCACAACAGCACAAATCTTATTATAGCAGCTTTCTAAGATAATAAGGGCAACGTTTACAATCGGTCCCTATTCTGGGACCTCTTTTTCCCATTTTTTAACACTTTGTCCACATTTCTTGACCTAAAAGTTTGACAAGTATGTAGCAAATAACGAACTGTTAAACTGGAACGGAACACAATAAAAGTCGGCCAAAAAGAGTTAGTGCTATTTATTGTAAGTTACACTTTCGGCTAGGGCAATGCCTAGCCTTCTTCAGACAAACAGTTAAAATATGATAAACCAATGCCTTTTATCTAATAAAGTTAGTGATGTCATCAATTAAGCAATGTGGTTAGTAACCATAACAACATATTATCGCAGCCTACTTTTATATAACAAATTGTAACTCATTAACTTATACAACAGGAAAAAATAAACAAAACAGTGTGCAGTCCTATCTCATCTTGTGTTTAAAAACACATTTTAATGTGTGTACGTATTAAAAACTAAGTTGTACCAATTTAATAACAACATACTCTGCTTAAAATACCTAATAAAATTCATACTAAATAAGTTAAATTCATAAAAATACTTATGAATCCCCTGGTTCTCCATTGTGTGAAAAGGACTAAAAAAGTACCTAATTACACAAACGCTGCATAAACAAACCTTTAATTCCTGGTTAGACTATTGTGTACAAAAACTTTATATATTTACGTTGTTTTCAATTTTTATCTATTCAAAGTTAGAAGTTTTAACAGGCTTTTAATGGAAATACTATCACATGCCCCCAGGGATTAATGATAGTTTTTAATACGTACACACATTAAAATGTGTTTTTAAACACAAGATGAAATAGGACTGCACACTGTTTTGTTTATTTTTTCCTGTTGTATAAGTTAACGAGTTACAATTTGTTATATAAAAGTAGGCTGCGATAATATGTTGTTATGGTTACTAACCACATTGCTTAATTGATGACATCACTAACTTTAATAGATAAAAGGCATTGTTTATCATATTTTAACTGTTTGTCTGAAGAAGGCTAGGCATTGCCCTAGCCGAAAGTGTAACTTACAATAAATAGCACTAACTCTTTTTGGCCGACTTTTATTGTGTTCCGTTCCAGTTTAACAGTTCGTTGTTTGTGGATTTTTGGTATTAAGTATGTAGCAAATGCAAGGAAAGATCAGGCATGTTCTGCAGAACTAAAGAAACGTACCTGATTTTCCATGTATTTCTGCCCTGTCTCTGGAGGCTTTCGCTTGGGTTTAAAAATGGTTGTTTTTCTTTGGAGTAACATGAAACTCTAGGTTAGCCCTGTAGTGTAGATGATAACTTATTGGCAGAGAGATTGACTCAGGGTAGAGATTATCTGACCAAGGAGGTGCATCAGATGAAATTTTGTTAAGTAGGTCTGCTGCAGCTTTGGCTCTGGGATTGTCTGGGTCAGAGGAGTGTCTTGCTCCATAAATATTAGGGACAGTGAAGATGACAGAAAGGGAGGATAAGAATTCATTAAGAAAATCTTGTGGTGACAGTTACCACATGGCTGATGACATGATACTCTTAAGTAAGAACTTGTTAAGTGGACCCCTCCAGCATTTTTTCTGGTTCAGGTGAAGTACACCTTGAGTTTGTCTTAGGATGTTGGCTTTATGCTGGGTAGCAGCTCTTTAGGTGAGGTCTCATAGCTGGATGAAATTAAACCTTTGTACTAAAGTAGGAGATGTTTTCCAAAGTTCCCATGGTTTGTCTCTTAGATTATATAAGGTTTTTAATGCTTTAGTGAAGCAACTGATTCAGTAGTGGTTAAAGCTGTCTTGATATTTTTGGAAGGTGTTTATTTTTGAGAATGAGCAGTCAGTTGATAAGGGAGATGGTTAGGGTATCAAGTTAATAAGGAAGGAGTCCCAGTCAGTATGTGAATGTTCTTATCTAAGATTGTTAATGCTCTTTTGAAATTTAGGATGAAAAGTAATTAGAGTTGAAGAAAGTTTGCTCTTTTTCAGGGTTGTTAGCATAAAGGAGATGGAGTAGTGGTCATTAATACTTGGATGGGGGTTTGGGCGAATAGCGATTGTGTTAGAGGTATTTGTTAGAACAAGATCAATGAGAGTGGTTGCCAGGTCTGGTGGGTTCCTTGATAATTTAGGTAAGACTGAGGCTGATAATTGACTCCTATATGTCTTTCTAAGGGGTACAGGAAGTTAACATCAAAGTCTTTCAGAATGAGAAGGTTTGGCTCACTATATCTTATATTAGGACTGAAAAATTAGTAAAGGATGCAGCAGGTGGAGGTATGCTTCCACAATTGTTTGGGAGGAATTCTTCAAGGTAGTTAGATTAGTGGAAAGCTATTTATGGTCATGGCCATTTAGTGATGAGTTTTGGATGTAGAAAATTATGTTGTTTTTTGAGCAGTAGTAGGATGCCTACCCCAGTTCTAATTTAGGGTTAGCTTTGAACATATATGCATAGCCTTGAAAGTGGGCTTTGAAGTTAGAGGTTTTCTGCTTAATCAAGTGATTTAGTGATGGTGATGATGTAAGGGTATGAATTAAAAGGGAATCAATATGCTACAGTCTGTTTAGAATGCTACACACATTGAGATAAGCAGCATTTCTCACTTTTCTGGGTGATTAGCATGTAATACAGTGGAACAGTGGAGAGGTGGAGTTATTTTCAATACAGGAGGGGGAAAAGGGTGTTTAGCAAAGTTGTGAGATGAATGATACATTTTTGAGGTGTAGGGAAAGTACAGGTAGGTATACTTTTTTTCTTACCTGTGTGGTGTATGGTGGTAGGTGATCTTGCATGAGTGTGTAGTGCAGGGAGTGCATTAGTATGGGGATGGTTGGTGTCTGAGCTGGATCACTGGGGATGCAATAGTAAAGGATTTTAAGAGACATTAAGTAGGCTAGTGTAGAAGTAGTCTTTGTTGAAGGTGTTGCTGGGATGGCCAAAATACTTAAATAAGGGGAGAAGGAAAGTAGCGTCGGTCATTTTGTTGGAATGATGCCATTGTACTTAAAGTGGAGGTGCATGCAAGTGAAAGAAGAAAAGCAATGAGATGAGAGCAGAAGGTTTAGTTGGTTAAGATATGCAGAGCTGCATTGAGTATGGAAGGGTAGTAATGACAGCTTTACATGAAAGAGTATGAAAAAGTGGGGGGGCAGAAGAAGAGGTGATGTTGGGTGGGATAGCTGGGGTACTTATGCTGTAGCACTAATAAAGTCTCTCTGAAAGCTTGTAATGCCTCCCACACAACATACTACTATGCCTAGACCTCAGCAGCACATTCACAACTCAACAATTAAACACACTACTTTATCCTCCACAAGTGGTGGTGGTGCTGCCGTAGCATTGTCGCCTCACAGTAAGATGCTGTCCGGTTTGTTTCTCAGCTATAGCGTCTTCTGCGTGGAGACATGGGTGAATGGGCGTACCTTCGTTGAAGGTTGTGCATCAGGGCTGGCAACTCGGCACGTAAAAATCAATTGCCAATCATTAGCAGACTGGAGTTCCGCTGTGGCGACCCCTGACCGGGAAAAGCCGAAAGACAACAACTTTATCCTCCACAAAAAAGGGACAGCAAAGTGGTACAGAGAAATCTATAAGGCAGCCAGATCTCATTGATACACACAATAATGGCTTGTTATAAGTGACTTGATAATTAAACATACTGATGTACTGTTCACCAGACTGGGCAAAGACAAGGCAGCAGTCCACTTCCTCTCAGGTGCCAGAATTTGTGATGTCACCAAGGCTGTTAGATCCCTTCATGCCAAATATGCATACTGTCATGCTGTACACAGGTGGGAGGGAATGATTTTTGACAGTCCAACTTGAAAGATTTAAAGAGGAACATGGCTGAGGTCTCTTTGAATGTCTCTGAGGCTGTAAAGCAGCTAGTCTTGAGCAGTATCTGGCCATCAGTTTGAATTGCATAAAGTATTCACCTCTTCACTTAAATCTCTGTATGCATAAAGTATTCACCTCTTCACTTAAATCTCTGTGTGCATAAAGTATTCACCTCTTCACTTAAATCTCTGTGTGCATAAAGTGTTCACCTCTTCACTTAAATCTCTGTGTGCATAAAGTATTCACCTCTTCACTTAAATCTCTGTGTGCATAAAGTATTCACCTCTTCACTTAAATCTCTGTGTGCATAAAGTGTTCACCTCTTCACTTAAATGTCTGTGTGTGCATAAAGTATTCACCTCTTCACTTAAATCTCTGTGTGCATAAAATATTCACCTCCTCACTTAAATCTCTGTGTGCATAAAGTATTCACCTCTTCACTTAAATCTCTGTGTGCATATTCACCTCTTCAATTAAATCTGTGTGCATACATAAAGTATTCACCTTTTCACTTAAATCTCTGTGTGTGCACAAAGTATTCACCTCTTCACTTACTCTCTATATGTATAAAGCATTCAACTCTTGACTTATTCTCATCTTCAGTTTGTAGACATACTAGTCTTTCGCCCTGATAAATGCACTGCCCTAAGCGATACACTACAACTCCTCTCCACTAATACAGCTCTCCGCTCTACTGATAAACAACTCCTCTCAATTCACCAAGCTCAAACAAAACAAGAAATGTTCTATACTCCAATTGTGTCTCCAAATCCTGGAAATCAATTCCCTCTCCAATCAGACACACAACAATATCTTCAAAGAAAAATGAAAACTGTTCCTACTTGACTGCAGGATTTGCCTCTTCTATTTCCTGGGATAAATTATTCCTAAATGACCTCTCCTATGTGCACATACATGTCAATGACTTCATCTTCTCTCTTATTTTTAATGCTTCTTCTCTTATGACAAAATGCATATATCTGACCTAATGTATTGCTATTTAACTGCATCCAGTATTGACTGTTGCTGCAGAATACCTTGTTTCTTTCATAATTATCTGCTTTTTTCATTATTACTTTGTATGCAGTGCTGCTAATGTTACTTGAGCATTCTGTATGTTGTATAAGTACTACTGTAAATAGTTCTCATGGAGCTTTGCATGTAGTGTTGCTAAATGTTATCTTAGTATTTCTGTATGTTGTGTATCTACTGTGGTTATTTCTCATGGAGCTTTTCTCTTGGTCCTCCACCAAAAAGGGGCTTGTTTGCACAGTCAGACTTTCACAGTAAACAAATAGAAATAAATAAGGAATTAATAAATAATAAAATTATTGTCTTTATCAATTGGCTCAGTGATTGCTCTTATTTGAGGGGCGAGGTGGCAATGTGTGTCAGGTGGAGTGAAATGGTACACAGTTCTGCCTACTTCACTAGGGATGGCTTGCCTCTCTCTCTTCATGGCTTCTGCATATTGGCCAAGACATTCTCTATACTCATAGTGTCTTCTTTAGGCAGAGTTAATCCCCTAAGCCAACCACATAAATGATATGGCACCACTCAATGCTAGAAGCCTGAACAAATACTTGTCTGCCCTAGAAGCCTTCACAACCATTGAAATCATCTATGTTTGTATAGTTACAGAAACATGGTTCCATTCTAGTGTGGTAACACTCCTTTTCTACCTGGGTTGAATTTATACTACTCATTTAGATCCCCCACTGAAGGTGGGTCTGCCACCACTGGGGGACTATCTGCATTTATTTGCAACATCACCACCTTGAATTTAATTAAACAAGAAAATGAATTCCTGCATATCCTGGTATCTATAAGCAAGTTTGTTGAACCCTATCCATGGCCTTCCACAGTCTGTGATGCCCACCTTACCAGTATACAGCCCCTAAGCATTGAATCTAACTCAACCATTTTAGGAAATTTTAATCATCCAACCATTAACTGGCAAACATACACTTCAAACAACAAATATTGACTAAGTTTCCTGGTCTTCTTAGCAGATACTCTGTTAAACAGATAGTACCCTTCACTGCTAAAGGGTCAAATCTACTGAAGTTGGCCTTACAAATATAGCTCCAGTATGCTCCACACCAACTGCTACCACATCAATATTCAAATTAGAATACCATGTCATTATATTCTCCATGGGAACCAATATTCAAATCAGAACATCATGTCCTAATATCCATGGAAACCTAGTCCTAGATGTGCCAGATTTGTACTGTTTTCAGGGACTTCTCCAAGGTGATGATTAAGGAGTTTTAAGTTTTTGCCATCCCAACAGGAACCCACAACTGTATCAGCCTTTTATGTCACTGATTTATATCCCCACCTGAATTCCAGAATCAAGGTATATGCCATTATCTGCTACAACTTTAATGCCAAGTTTTAAAACAAGACCCTATGGTGGTACCTACAAAATGGGGAAACAAAGTAGAAATTAAACTTAATTCCCCTCAGACTAAAACTGACCTAAAGGGTAAATTAAGAACCGAGGCAAAAAATGAAAACTTGCAAAGAAAATGCAAATTAAGCATTGCTAAATCCTCCAAGGGCAAACACAACACATTCTTTAACCATGTTAGGAATCTTAGAAGCAATACACAACACTGCATTAAGTAGTTTGTATCCAACTGCATCACTCACTCTGACTGTAAAGAAACTGCAGACATAGTAGTGGGCTAGTTTAAAAACATCTCCGTTTTTCCTCATCTTTTCTCCCTGGCTGACACCATCCAATCAGCACTCTCTTACAATTACCTCTAAACATACTGTGAAAACCCTGTCTAGGACTAAAAACATTAGCTCTGTGGTCCCAGATATCATATCGAGTTATTTCCTTTGTTGTATGAAATACTATCTCATCAACTCCCTCACAAACCAATTCAGTTTTAGGGTGTACAGTGGGTATTTACCTGAGACCTGGAGAAAAGCAGTTGTGCTACCCCTCTATTTTATATAGCCCACCTAATCATGAAGGGATTCACATCTAGATCAGGGGAGGTCATCGTGCCTCTTTACTCATCCCTCATCAGGCCCATAATTGAGTACAATGCCCCTTTTGGGATGTACCTTACCAGACACCTGCAGCAACTGGAAAGACCCCAAAAGTATCTCACCAAGAGGATCAAAGGGCTCAAACAGATGCCATATGCTGCCCGGTTAAAGAAACTCCAGCTCTACTCAGTGGCATACCGCTTGCTCAGAGGCGATCTGTGCCTGACGTATAAAGCCATGTCCAACCCAGAATTAATGGACATGCTGCACCTCAGAAAATCCAAATCCCATCAAGCTACACACTCGAGAGACTTGAACCTCAGCACTGAAATAAATAGGACATGCTGGAGGGACAGATTCATAACCCAGAGGCTCCCTTCACTCTGGAATAAAATCCCAGTCCAGGTTAGGCAGAGTCCCTCATTGACTCTCTTGAAGAGGAATCTTGATGAGTGGATGGGAGATCGTAGGTTTATCCCGGGTATCACTTCTGTGTCACTGTTAGACAGAGGCACAGTATACTAACCTCGAAAAAAGGCATAGCAAAATTAATTTAAAATGGGTGTCGAAAGCCAAACACACTCTGGCTAGGCTTATAAATGCCCTAGGGCAGATAGCCTAGTATGAACCTATGAACCTATGGACCTATAAGGGCAAACCTACTCCAAATCCTGTGGATTACAGATAAATTAGCCTTACCAATATAATTTGTAAAATCCATCCATCCATTCACAACCCCTTTTTCCCATGTTTTGCACATGAGGTTGGGGGTGTCACTTCAATAGTGAGAATCATCTAGAACCAAGGTTTACACCACCATGTGGCTAGTCCTGCTGTGGTAGTTCTTCCACATAACAGACTAGCACACACACTCACACCTATGGGCAGTTTAGACTGTCCAATTCACCTACTGCATGCAGGAACACCCAGAGGAAACCCATGCAAACACAGGGAGGACATGCAGACTCCGCACAGCAGACACCCCAGCTGAGAATTGAACTGGGAAATCTCTTGCTGTGAGGCATCAATGTTACCTGCTGTGCCACAGTACACATTGTAAAATAATGCTATATATACTCAAAGAACTCATAAATAAGGATTTTGGTAGCTTATAAGCCATTAAGCCATACAGTTTGGTTTTATGAAGGGTAAATTCTGTCTATTTAAACTGGTAGATTTATTTGAAAAAGTTCACAGAGGCACTTGACAAAAGCAAACCTATTTATACAGCTACCTGGATCTAACCAAGGCGTTTTTAATGAGAGCATGCCTCCAACATGAATAGATTTGGTTCTGTCAGTAAGCCATTTAGCTATCAAGGGGGCAACATGTAGTTAGCATTTAGTTTGACTGATTTATGGGTAATCCCAAAATATGTGAGGTATTAAAGGCCTTGGCCAAATCCAGGTAGGCAGTGTGAACCAATTTGCCTGAGTGCAATGCATCAGTGACTTGTTCAAATAACTGCAAAAGGCTTAAGAAGCAGGTTATACCTTTAACAAACTTGGACTGGTTAGGGTCCAAGGCTTGTAGACTGTCTATGTTTTTTAATGAGTTCCATGATGATGCATTCTATTGCCTTACAAATAAAGTTGGTGAGGTTTATAAATCTATAGTCTGAAGGATCAGTAATGGTCTACCCTTGTGGAGTGCAGTGACCACAGCATTTCTTCATATCTCTTGAATAAATCCAGTTGATGAAGCATAGATTGAACAGGCCTAGCAGTGAATCTACCAGACAATGCTTGATGCTGACAAGAAGACAGACTGGCACTTTATCCATGAAGCTAGTATTTTTGGCCTCGGAGAGAGTACTCAGGACTTGTTCAGAAGTGGTCAGAAGGGGTGGTGTTGGCATGCCAATATGCTGTGGAAAGTTGGTGGGAGATAGACGAGAACCTGTTTGTGAAATTGATATCTCTCCCAGAGAATACTCTACCAATGGAAAAGCTTATTTTCCAACTGAAACAAAACATCTCCCCAACTCTCTTCAAAATAACCTCAGTGAGTGGATGAAATACATAAATTCACTACACTCCAGGCTTTGCCTCTCTGTTCCTTATGGGAAGGAAGACCAAGTAGTGGCAAGTGCATTGGCTAGGCTACAAATGGTCTTCCAGTACAATTGCCTAGTAACTAATATGAACATATTAACTTATTTCCCCTTGAACATGTAATCATGTAAATAGTAAGACATCCTTTATTTATCTGTTTGTTTGGTTGGCTGGTTGGCTTGTCTGTCTGTCTGGCTGGCTGGCTATTTCTTGAATTTGTTTTCCAGGGTAGACTACTGATCAGTTCTGAGCAATTTCAGTCTAAGCCCAGGGTTAGTAAACAGTGTTGGAATGATTACCTAACTGGTACATGGAAAATTAAGTAAAATTAATAAAACACAAAATGAGCTTAAACCACAATAAGTACAAAGGCTTGATAAATATCAAGATAGGCAAAGTAAATGAGGAAACATGTACTGAATGTTTGTAAAATGGAAGATAGTTCGGGTTGAGGAAATGCAGTGACAGGAAACAGGGAGGTTTAGGTTATGAGCCCTGACGGTTTGCTAGTACATTCTGGAAGGTGAATTACGTACTTTACATGTGATTGTTAAAAAGGAAAAGAATCAAAGTGAAGGTACAGGAAGTCCTGTTGGAGGATTTTAAACATGGAGGCTGCTATTCAAAAGTTGCAAGAGTTACAAAGGTTACTGAAGTTACTGCAAGCTACTACTTTTGAGGATTCCACTTGGAGGCTGGCCTATATTATACTTTCCTGTAAGGAGTCTTACAAGCCAGAGAAAGTAGGAACACAGAATATCTTTTAGCCAGAAGCAGATCGATGGCATTTCAGATGATATATTTTTTTCTGAATAGTAGCTGTTTGAATATATTCGTTTTCCTACTAGCATTTTTATTTGGAAAGTAAATCCTTTGACTAATTTAGTTCAAGTATAGACTTATGTTATTGAATTGTGAATATGTGTGGTCCATGTTTTATTTATTAGGTCAAGGGTTTATGCATTTTCTGGCAATTTCATCTGCATGATATCTATCCACTGAAGGGGACTGCTCAGAGGTTCGGATACAATATTATTACTGGCTTATTTTTAAGGGTAAACAGTATGGTTTGTTCTAGTTTTTTTATTATTTTTTCCTAACTGGTAGCAGAGTGCCGTAAACTTGTGAAGGGAGGGCATTGGGGCTGGGGAGTTAACATCTGTAATAATGTGTATGCATTTGTGTGTGTGTGTGTGTGTGTGTGTGTGTGTGTGTGTGTGTGTGTGTGTGTGTAGCCACACAAAAAAGTAATTGTGATCAAGTCTTAAATCTCATTGGCAAAATTGCACTGGAAGACACTGTGTTCAGTTTGAGGCGGGTGAAATCTTGAGGTGCCAGTGGTTAAAACTCTAAACAGTAGTTGAACACTAGAAAGCTCATTTAGTAACAAATTAGATTTCAAAGGAAAATAAGTCTGCCAAAACCAGATTTGAGGTAAATTTGACCTTCCAGGCCAAGGACAATCACAAGACATAGTTTCATAGTTTCATAGTATAGTACTAGGCTATCTGCCCTGGGGCATTTGTAAGCCTAGCCATAGTGATGTGGCTTATGCCACCCCATGAAATGGTACAAAAAATGTACAGAATAAATTTAGAATACTGTGCCTCTGTCTAGTAGTGACACAATGAAGGTCCTCTTATATAATAGAATTAGTTTACTGTGCCCCTGTCTAGCAGTGACACAGATGTGATCCCTGGGGTAAATTTACGATCTCCCATCCACTCATCAAGATTTCTCTTGAAGAGAGTCAGTGAGGGGCTCTGCCTAATATGAACTGGGATCTTGTTCCAAAGCATGGGAAGCCTCTGGGTTATGAATCTATCCCTCCAGCATGTCCTATTCATACTTGTGCCGAGGTTTAAGTCTTTAGCTCTTGTGGTCCTGATGGACTTGGATTTTATGAGGTGGAGCATGTCCATCAGATCCTGATTGGACATGGCCTTGTACATCAGGCAGAGATCACCTCTGAGCAGGTGGTATGCTACTGAATAGAGCTGAAGTTTATTTAGTCTGGCAGAATAAGACATATGTTGGAGACCCTTGATCCTCTTGGTGAGGTACTTTTGTGGTCTCTCCAGCTGTTGCAAATGCCGGGTGAGGTACATACCAAATGGGACATTGTACTCAATCATGGGTCTGATGAGGGAGGAATATAGGGGTACAATGACATCCTTGGATCTGGATGTGAATCCCTTCATGATGAGGTGTGCAAAGTAGAATGTTTTTCTAACCACTTTGGCAACGTGGGTATCAAATGAGAGGTCGCTGTTGACTTGGGTCCCTAGGTCTCTGATTACTTTTTCCGTACTCAGTGGGTTGCTGTCTATGTGATAATTTGTGGGTACTTTGTTTTTCCCAAAGGGGATGACTATACATGTTTTGGCATTTAGTTTAAGGCCGTGACTCTAGCACCAGTTGTCCGTTTCTGTGAGGCCTTTTTGTAGGATGTGTGTGTCTGCTGGTGTATCGACTATGGCGCCTAGTTTGCAGTCATCTGCGAACATTGTCATCCACAGCCCTCCCGTGTTTGCTTTAACATCTGAGAAATAAATGCCGAACAAGAGGGGTCCCAGGACAGATCCCTGTGGGACACCACTTGTGACTGGCTTTGAGTCTGACATTGCTCCAGCGATTTTAACTTTATGGGTTCTGTCCTTTAGCTAGTTTGCAACCCATCTAGTGACATAAGGGTTTACTTTTAAACTGTTGAGCTTATCTATGATGCCTGAGTGGGGTATTGTGTCGAAGGCCTTAGCCAAGTCCAGGTATGCTGTATGGACTGCTTTTCCCTCGTCAATGGCTCTAGTGACTGTTTCGAAAAGTCAACCAGGTTTAAAAGGCAGGATCTGCCCTTTACAAAGCCGAACTGGGTGGGGTCAAGTGTCTGTAGGTCCCCTATGTCTCTGTTTATGAGTTCCATAATGATTCTTTCCATAGCTTTGCAGACCAGGCTGGTTAAGCTTATGGGGCGGTAGTTTCCAGGGTCTGTAGAGGCACCCCCTTGTGGTGTGGGACCACTGTTGCTGTACGCCAGTGTTCAGATACATATTCAAGTAAGGCTAAGGTTAAATAGCATTTTTATGTGTGGGTTTAGCTCCTCTTGAGTTCACGTAACACGCAACCCGGGATACCGTCAGGTCCCATTGATGCTGTGTTTTTGCTTTGTTTAGGTGGTTCTCACTTGGACAACTGAGATGAGAGGGAGATTACATTCAGCTGAGATAAGTATTTCTTCTTTTGGGGGTGAAGGAGGGAGAAATTTGCACTGAACCTGTCTACCAGAATGTTGGCAATATCTGTGCGTTCAGTGTATTTTTTATTGTTGTGAACCAACTCTGAGCATATCTGAGGGTTTCCGCCCAGGTTTCTAACATAGCTGAAGAAGGCTTTGTGGTTTTCTTTAGTGTCCTTAGCGATTTTTCTCTCAAAGTTGGCCTTGGATGTTTTTATGAGAGAACGTAGTTTTCTGCTAATGTTGATCAGAGATGTCTTCCCTTCATGGGACTTTGCTCTGACGTGCAGCAGCTTCCTTCTTTTGTTATACAATTTGTTTATGGCTGAGGTCCACCAGACAGGATGCTTACCTTTGGTGGAGAGGGACTTGGATTTGTTTGGGATTGCATGATCCATGCATTCTTGGAGATGTCCATAGAAAGCATTTGTGAAGGATTCGGCATTGTGGGATGTGGTATCCACTGGCACAGTGGGCTTAAAGGATACCATCTCAGTCTTAAGAAGAGTGAAGTCTGCTTTTGAGAAGTTTTTCACTGTGGTCTTTTGTGCTGGGGGTGGAGGTGGGATATGTATATCCAGGGTGATTAGTTTGTGGTCAGATCTCACTAGTGAGGGTATACTTTCGGTGTGGAGCATTTTGTCCCCATGTTTGTGATGATCAGGTCTAGTATATTATCTCCCCTAGTGGGAGAGGTGACTAATTGTTCCAGTGCATTTGAATTTATGAATTCCAGGAACCTTTGGGCTAGGGTATTAGGGCTAGAATAATGTACCCAATCTATGTTTGGGTAGTTGAAGTCTCCCAGTATGATGGTATTTTGTGATACATTCATATCCTCCAATGTCTTCAGGAAGGCTGAGTGGAGTTCTTGAGATTGGGATGGTGGTCTGTAACATGCTACCAGTTGTATAGCAGTTTTGCCTATGGTTAGTTGCACCTGTATGGTCTCTAATGCTTCATGTGTTGCTACTAACCTGGAGGTGTGGGTGTCCTTGATGAATATGGACACTCCCCCTCCCTTTGTGGTTCGGCCTGGGTTTTGGGGGCGAAAAGCATGATACGAGGTATAGCCTGGTAGTGCTGGGGTGCTCTCAGGAGCCTTGAACCAGGTTTCAGTTACTGCACAGACGTCGATATTCTCCATGCTGAGGAGTGCATCAAGTGCCTGCATCTTGAGATTTAGACTTCTGGTGTTGAGCAGCATTACCCTTAGTTTTTTTCCATTATTGTTTTCTAAGGAGGTGGGTTTGTCTTTTGAGCCTTGCCTAGAAAAGGCACTATGGAGGTGGCAAGAGCCTTAGCCAATATCCGGAAGCACAGTGGTGACAGGTGTAAGCCATCCCTTGCGAAGCAGCGTGGCCTGTCCAACATGTCATCCCAGGCAGACAGACATTGGATCCCCTTAGAATGACACCAGTACTTGAGCCAATTGTTAAAGCTGATCATCTTGTCTTTGTATTGTGGTATCATTCTTGGTGAGGGCAAGATGCTGCTCAGGGTCAGGGTCATACCAGCCTGGGCTACATAATCGGAGAGCTCCTCTATGTCTCTTTTCATGTAGTTCAGGGAGGTACATCTCAGGTCATTCACACCAGCATGGACAATGACGGAGTCATATTTGTACTTGCTTTGGAGTGACTTGAGTGCGTGTGTTATGTGGTGGATCCTAGCTCCCGATAGACAGCTCACAGTCACCTTCTCCTTGTTCAGCCTGGTCAGCGGGACATCAGTGTGTCTGACTATAGAGTCACCTATTACTAGTGTATCAGGCAAGGTGCTTGGCCTTAAGGGCTGTGATTGGTTGACACACTGATTTATTGAAGTATGTGTTGCATGTGTTTTGTTTTGAGGTGGTGGATTTTTGGGTGTCTGCTTTGGGAGCCTCTGTTGTTTTGGTAAGTTTTTTATTAGAGCCTCCGAGTATGTCTTTGTGTTTTTATGTGTTTGGTTTGCAGTTGTGGTAGGTCTATGTGGGACTGGGATTGTTGTGTGTGTGGTTGCCATCTCCTCCTGTCTGGTCATGCCAGCCCTGAATTGAGAGAGTTCAGCCTCCAGTTTGGCTATACAGTTGCATCTCTCACATGTATTTGTGTTTGTTGGGAGGAGGAGAGGGTTGTCTGTGTACATGAGACAATTGTAGCATTGTCTCAAGATACCCAGATTGACCAGCTGAACTGGAGATGACGCTATGTCCGTAACCTCAAAGGCAGTACACAATTGTGGCAGATCTCATTATTAATGTAGCCACCTATATTGAGCCAGAAGATATAACAAATCTATTGGCTGACAAATTTAGCACCAACTTTCTCCCTTTCTCCCCTCAACCTCCTCTCAGCAAATACCATCAAATATAACTTCCCCTACTATCACTGAGGAACAGGTCCTCAATGTTTCCTCTAAGGCCAAGAATACTGCATTGATGGGTCCAGACAATTTCTCAGAATGCCTTCTAAATAGCATGAAACATGACCTAGCAGGCCTCTGGAATTGTTATTTAACTGTAGCCTCCAAATAGGCCTCATGCGCCACAAATGGAGAATGGCAACAGTCATCCCTCTGCACAAAGGTGGGCCATCTACAGTCTCACTAGTCTCATATGTAAAACCATTGGTTTTGTCAAGGGTAGGTCATACCTACTCAGCCTGCTGGACTTCATTGAGGAGCTCACCAAACCAATGGTTGAGGGAAAAATGGTTTACCCTCCCTACGTTGACCTGGCCAAGGCATTTGACACAGTATCCCACTCAAGAATTGTTGACAAACTTAAGATGTTAGGTATAAAAAAATCATATCACCTGGTGGATAGCCAGATGTTTCACAGACAGGACCCGGGAAGTTAGAACTGGGGAGGCCACCTCTACAAAGAGGCCAGTCACACATAGAGTCCCTCAGGGATCAGTCCTTGGACCACTTCTTTTTGGTATTTACTTATCAGAAGTCAAGGTCAATGTCAGTGGTCTCTGGCTGAATAAATTTGCAGATGATTGCAAATTAAGAGCTGTCATTGAATCCCCCTCTGACACAAATGTTCTCCAGGAAAGGCTGACACAGCCAAATAACTGTTATCAGAGCCATGGACTAAAATTAATGTCATGAAATGCATAATAGTATCTCTCAGGAAGTCATCCACCCCTGGTAGCTTTCATATTGACAACAAAGCTACTAAGAGTTGACCCAGTAGTCAGGGATTTGGGGAAGCACACAGATAGGTGTCCATGATGAAATGAACTTTAGGTGATATGGTCTTGGTGAAATGAGCTTTAGGTGAAGTGATATTATTATATATATATATATATATATATATATATATATATATATATATATATATATATATATACATGTGTGTGTGTGTGTAAAGATACATTTTATCTACCTCTACTATATAATATATATATATATATATATATATATATATATATATATATATTTATATACACATACACACACACACACACACACACACACACACATATATATATATATATATATATATATATATATATATATATATATATATATATATATATATAGATATACTAGTTTTGTCTGCTTTGTTGTATGCCCCACATTATGTATAAACACATGCTTTTTACAAGTATCTGGTAACATTTTGAGACTCCTGAGAATAGCAAGAAGGCAAGTGAGAATGTGGGGAATCAGATATACTAAGTCTAAGGTTATAGCACATCAGAGTATTCCCTGTGCACCAAGGAAGACTGATATCATAGTTAGCTTGTAGATAGGCAGCAGGTATATGGAGTGCAGTGAGTTAAAGCCCGCTGCAGACATGTTTTAAAGGTGTCACAACTAGTTTTGGAGTTCACTGTTTGTTCTTTGAATCATGTCTGTTCCCTGTTGAAGGGACAGTGGACTATATTAGCTTCGGTTTGTTTTACAGTTTATTTTAATGTTACTGTTATTCATTTGTTTATTGTTGCATTTTTGGCAGCTGTGCTGATCCACTGGAATGATCAAATTCCTTTTATGTGGGAGATATGAGAATGCAAAGAATTTAAGTGACTCATTTGGGATCAGAGTATGCAGATGGGAGATGATGAGATTCAAATCTAGTTCTCCTATTTCATAATTTGCAGGAGCAGGAGGACAAAGAGAAGGAGAAATATAAGAGTCTGGAACACTCAGTAGAAAAAAGTGACAGTAAGATGAATGTGGGAAATTGGGTTAAAAGCTATTCAACATATGCAGAAATCCTGCGTGAAAAGAGCCTGAGTAAGACAAAACAACATCTGAAGAGGTTGACCACTATGAAAAATTGTTACAATACAATGTGGACTATAGAGGAATGAGGCAGGCCTAACCAAAAAGACTCTGGTCCTGAATGGACTTGGGTTTGCTGTGCTAGCTGGAGACAAGTGGAGGTTCATTAATGATGGATTGCAGTTTTCCAGTTAAGGGGGGGTGGGTTACCTTGCTGAGAAACTGGAGTGCTGTAGCTACTGGGGGATTGGAGAACCAGCCCTTTTGAAATGAAGGGGGCCCAGTCGCTGTTTTCAGTACAGCATTTACAGTATTGGCCAATGTTTGAACTCCTGTGAGTGCAAATTCCGATATCAATGCATGGCATGCAGGAAGCAAAATCATCAAACTTAGGCATATGGTTTCAGCTAACAGGAATGGAAAGCAAGGGACCTCATCAACTCCAAGTGTTCTAGTGCAGTAGGACATTCACTCCTGACACCAAAAATAGAGGACATTTTAAGGGAATGGCTGAGGAATTACATGGACAAGGAAGAGGTAATGGGATTAGAAGAGAGTTTTAAGAAGGGGTTCAGATTACCAGTTAAGTGGTTGAGGGGGGTAATAAGACTTTGAAGTTAGTAAGGGATCAGCCAGAGATAGTATGGGTAAATCTGAACATGGAAATGGAAGCAGAGGGGCATTTTCTTTCCCACCTAAGAGGGCATTTAGGGTTTCCCCAATCAACTTAGTACTGAAGAAGAGAGCAGGCAAGTTTTGCTTAATTCATCACTTGTTATACCCAGAAGCGGAGTCAGTGAATGGTTATATAAATAGTGCACAGACTTTAGTAGACTATATTTAATTTCTTTTGGCACTGGGGTTAGTATGGGGGGGGGGCTTTAATGGCTCAAGCAGGTATTGAATTAGCCTTCTGGCTCTTGCCAATTTTGCCCCAAGACTAAGAGTAGCTGAGCATGGGATTTGAAGACCAATATGACATGGACAGGTGTGTGCCATGGACTGTTCATGTGGCTTTTGCTACACTTGAAAAGTTCAGTACCTTCTTGTACCGAATGGTGACACAGAGCATAAGGGAATATAATACAGTCCATTAGTTAGATGATTTTCTGTTTGTAGGGTGAAAGGATACAGGTGAATGTCAGCAGGCTTTTATGTATTTGCCCAGGTGGTCAATAAATTAGGGGTAGCATTAGCAGCAGATAAAG